>NC_134485.1:155309389-155371889 GCF_040206685.1 Ascaphus truei | reverse complement strand
CAGTATACAGTATATACTGGATATATACAGTATACAGTATATATATAATAACAATCCCTATACATATACAGTACTGTATATACTTTGTATATATATACACTGTATATATATATATATATATATATATATATATATATATATATATATATATATATATATATATATATATACAGTATACAGTATATATACACACATGATGAACCAATAGTACAAATACATGTAGAATGGTTATCAAAATCATACTGTCCTACAGATAACGCTTCTCTATACAGACAATAATAATAATCCATTTAATAATCCTAACTTATTTTACAATATAAAACATAACATTCCAATCCACACAGTACATTGCATTTACATTGTATAAATGATGCATAAAATCTATGCACCATATACATTCTGCAAATGAATGTTAACAATATACGTAATTGCAAGCTACTCTACCAGTAAATACAAACACTTCCAAACAATTCAACTATTTTAACCAATCAAGTATACAAAAATCAATATATACTGTAAGTACCAACCAGAAAACACAATTTAAAACCAAATCTAACCCTTACAATACCAAGGATTACATCTATCTAATTGTAAAAAACCTTATACATTATACACAGCATTGTTTAAAGCCCCCTCCCCCCTAATGTTTCTGTTAAACAGTTTACATTGAAGGGAGAGAGATGTAAAGGCCTAAAGCCCCCTCCCCCCTAATGTTTCTGTTAAACAGATTACATTGAAAGGAGAGAGATTTTACAGAAACACACATTAGGGGGGAGGGGGCTTTAAACAGATTACATTGAAGGGAGAGAGATGTTTCTGTTACCAGTAAATCTCCCTCCCTGCATTGCTAACCACCCTCACCCCCTACCCACATACCGTTACCCCCCCCCCCCATCCTGGCCATGGCCCCTCCGCTTCTGCAAAACAGACACAAAAATTAAAACATACAAAGTAATGTCCCCTAACCCCTTAATCACCATAGCGGTTATTAACCGCTACAGTCATGAAGGGGTTAACCCACCCTCACCCACCACTCGGGACGCCTACTGTACATACCCTCCCACTCTAACCCCCCACCCCGTGAGGCCTAACCACCCTCAACCCTCACCCACTAACTACCCACAAGGGAGGCCTACCCACATACGGTTGGGGAACATTCCCCCCCCCCACCCCCAGTCCCCGCAATCAAAACAATGCACAGCCCCACAATAAACAGCATTCTATTTATTAAATACATTACCCACCCCCTGTGCCCCCCCATAAATACAAGATTTATTCTTTTACATTCAGGGTCCATAACGCAGCCCCACGCTAGTCCCCGGTGGGCTGGCAGGGCACCTGGACAGACCTACAGTTTACCAGCAGCATTCTACAGGTTCTGGAGGCCTGCTGGTGGATCCTGCCAGCACCATGGCGCCCAGGTGGTCTCCTTGGGTCACCGTGAGCCACAATTGGGTCCCCACGGTAGGCCCAAGGATGTCTGGGAGCCCCGGGTCAAACCCACAGGTGTCTGCGGGGCCTCGGGTGGTTCCCATGGGGGTCTGGGGAACTCACGGGTGCTCACTACGGGTCCACGGTGCCCCCACAGAAGTGGGACCACACATCATCATCCCCGCACCTACGGGTCGGAGGTGCCCCCACAGAAGTGGGACCACACATCGTCATGCCCGCAGACTACGGGTCGGAGGTGCCCCCACAGAAGTGGGACCACACATCGTCATTCCCGCATGTGTAACCCGTGGAACCACCAGCCTGCTACCCTTTAGGATACCCGAGGATACCCACAGGTGGTCTCCATAGGCCCCATGCAAAACCACGGAATCAAACCCTGAATGTAAAAAAAATAAACCTGGCCTATACATTCAATACATACACCCTCCCCCCCAACACCTACAGTACAATAATGTGCAAAATAACTATTATCCAGATATGGATAATAGATTAATTGCCCATTATTAAAAACATTAACTAGCATATACAAATAAATAAAGTACTACTGACCTCATCAATACGAAGTGTCCGACGCCAGCGCCTTCCTTCTCTTGCCCACACAAAACATAGCCAAAACCAAGCCAATACATTGCAATTACATTCAGATATCAATTAACCCCTTAAACACCTTATCGGATAATAACCGCAAAGGTAATTAAGGGGTTAAGCCACACAGGCACGATACCCACCCTTCACCCATGAATTTGTACTGTGGCTTCATCATGCAACTATATATATATACTGTATATATATATATACAGAGAGACAGAGAGAAAGAGAGAGAGAGAGATATATATACAGTATATATATATATATATATATATATATATATATATATATATATATATATATATATATATATATATATACACACACACACGTTATATACACAACCATGATAAACCAATATACAGTACAAATAAATGTAGAAGGGTTATCAAAAGCACCGTCCTACAACCAAACACTTCTCTATACAGTACATACACACTAAATTAAAATCAATTTCCTTTAATATTCATAACTGATCTCTCAATCTACTGTAAATCATCACTAAACCTCTGAAAAGCCATTTAAACAACTTACATTCCAATATAAATGATGCCTAAATATCTACAGTATGCACCATATACATTCTGCAAATTAATCAACCAAGTAAACAAAACTCAATTAGCAATCATTATTTACATCCCTAAACATTTCACACTCAATCATGAACAATGAAACCATTAACAGATTCACGCCTAGAGCAGAACAATTAAGCCTTTGAAAAAATATAAGTACCGACAAAAATACAACCTTTACAGTACAACCAAGGCTACTGTATCTATCCCTGACCTTCCTCAAACACACAATACAATACCAAGGAATAATACATCTATCTAATTTTAAAATACTTTAAACTTACAAAATAATTAAAAACACATCTAATCCAGCTTTTAAAACATCATCATTTCTTACCCTGAATGTATACTGTACAGTATATCTCTCTAGACATATATATTGTACATACATACATACATACAGTGGCAAGAAATGATATACCACAAAAAAAAAATACACATGTTAAAAAACCTTTTGAAAAAATTAACAAGTTAAATAAAATACATTTCTTTACTGTAGTTCACTTACCATTACTTGCCCCCACCGACTCCCGTTGCGCAGCTTACTCACGAACCAATCCACGATCAGGAACCCATAAAATAATAAACCATTCAAAATAATAAACATTAAACTAAAAATCCAAATCAATCCACGGGTCTTCTACTTGTAATACATCTTCATCTGTGTTCTTCTTTCTTCTATCTCCTTCCGGGCGGGGCAGGGCGTGGTCTTCTTTCCATCATCGGCCACGCCCTTGTCTTTTTTCTTCTCCGGAGGTCCTTCCTCCGCGGCGTCTGGCTGTAAAATGAGACGACATAGGCTTTTAAAGGCCTATGACGTCACATTTTTCGTCATGGTTCCCACGGTCCTGATTGGACCGTGAAAACCATGTGTTTTGGCCGATAAAAAAAAAATGATGACGTCACTTAAAGGGAATGAAAGCACAGCCAATCAGAATGGCTTTGCTTCAATTGCCTTTAAGATGACGTCATGAAAAGGCACATGGCTGCCCTCACATGGTATGGTAGCCAATCAGAGCGTGGGAACTTTATCCCTACTCTGATTGGCTCTGGTATACCATGTGTCAGGGGCTTGGGGGAGAAAGGATGTGACGTCAATAAGGACAAGGAAAACACATGGTTTTCACGGTCCAATCAGGACCGTGGGAACCATGACGAAAAATGTGACGTCATAGGCCTTTAAAAGCCTATGTCGTCTCATTTTACAGCCAGACGCCGCGGAGGAAGGACCTCCGGAGAAGAAAAAAGACAAGGGCGTGGCCGATGATGGAAAGAAGACCACGCCCTGCCCCGCCCGGAAGGAGATAGAAGAAAGAAGAACACAGATGAAGATGTATTACAAGTAGAAGACCCGTGGATTGATTTGGATTTTTAGTTTAATGTTTATTATTTTGAATGGTTTATTATTTTATAGGTTCCTGATCGTGGATTGGTTCGTGAGTAAGCTGCGCAACGGGAGTCGGTGGGGGCAAGTAATGGTAAGTGAACAACAGTAAAGAAATTTATTTTATTTAACTTGTTAATTTTTTCAAAAGGTTTTTTAACATGTGTTTTTTTTTTTTTTGTGGTATATCATTTCTTGCCACTGTATGTATGTATGTATGTACAATATATATGTCTAGAGAGATATACTGTACAGTATACATTCAGGGTAAGAAATGATGATGTTTTAAAAGCTGGATTAGATGTGTTTTTAATTATTTTGTGAGTTTAAAGTATTTTAAAATTAGATAGATGTATTATTCCTTGGTATTGTATTGTGTGTTTGAGGAAGGTCAGGGATAGATAGCCTTGGTTGTACTGTAAAGGTTGTATTTTTGTCGGTACTTATATTTTTTCAAAGGCTTAATTGTTCTGCTCTAGGCGTGAATCTGTTAATGGTTTCATTGTTCGTCATTGAGTGTGAAATGTTTAGGGATGTAAATAATGATTGCTAATTGATTTTTGTTTACGTTGATTAATTTGCAGAATGTATACATTATGTTGCTTAGAATTTATGCATTTTGGAATGTGACTTTTTTCATTGGTTTGTGATCATATACAGTACAGTAGATTGTGAGATCAGTTAGGATTTTTAAAGGAAATTGATTTTAATGTAGTGTCTGTATGGAGACGTGTTTGGTTGTAGGGCAGTATGCTTTTGATAACCCTTCTACATTTATTTGTACTGTATATTGGTTTATCATGGGTGTGTACTGTATATAACGTGTGTGTATATATATATACTGTATATATATATATATACAGTATATATATATAGTTGCATGATGAAGCCACAGTACAAATTCATGGGTGAAGGGTAGGTATCGTGCCTGTGTGGCTTAACCCCTTAATTACCTTTGCGGTTATTATCCGATAAGGTATTAAAGGGGTTAATTGATATCTGAATGTAATTGCAATGTATTGGCTTGGTTTTGGCTATGTTTTGTGTGGGCAAGAGAAGGAAGGCGCTGGCGTCGGACACTTCGTATTGATGAAGTCAGTAGTACTTTATTTATTTGTATATGCTAGTTAATGTTTTTAATAATGGGCAATTAATCTATTATCCATATCTGGATAATAGTTATTTTGCACATTATTGTACTGTAGGTGTTGGGGGGGAGGGTGTATGTATTGAATGTATAGGCCAGGTTTATTTTTTTTATATTCAGGGTTTGATTCCGTGGTTTTGCGTGGGGCCTATGGAGACCACCTGTGGGTATCCTCGGGTATCCTAAAGGGTAGCAGGCTGGTGGTTCCACGGGTGACACATGCGGGGATGACGATGTGTGGTCCCACTTCTGTGGGGGCACCTCCGACCTGTAGTCTGCGGGCATGACGATGTGTGGTCCCACTTCTGTGGGGGCACCTCCGACCCGTAGGTGCGGGGATGATGATGTGTGGTCCCACTTCTGTGGGGGCACCGCGGACCCGTAGTGAGCACCCATGAGTTCCCCAGACCCCCATGGGAACCACCCGAGGCCCCGCAGACACCTGTGGGTTTGACCCGGGGCTCCCAGACATCCTTGGGCCTACCGTGGGGACCCAATTGTGGCTCACGGTGACCTAAGGAGACCACCTGGGCGCCATGGTGCTGCAGGATCCACCAGCAGGCCTCCAGAACCTGTAGAATGCTGCTGGTAAACTGTAGGTCTGTCCAGGTGCCCTGCCAGCCCACCGGGGACTAGCGTGGGGCTGCGTTATGGACCCTGAATGTAAAAGAATAAATCTTGTATTTATGGGGGGGCACAGGGGGTGGGTAATGTATTTAATAAATAGAATGCTGTTTATTGTGGGGCTGTGCATTGTTTTGATTGCGGGGACTGGGGGTGGGGGGGGGGAATGTTCCCCAACCGTATGTGGGTAGGCCTCCCTTGTGGGTAGTTAGTGGGTGAGGGTTGAGGGTGGTTAGGCCTCACGGGGTGGGGGGTTAGAGTGGGAGGGTATGTACAGTAGGCGTCCCGAGTGGTGGGTGAGGGTGGGTTAACCCCTTCATGACTGTAGCGGTTAATAACCGCTATGGTGATTAAGGGGTTAGGGGACATTACTTTGAAAGTGTTAATTTTTTTCTCTGTTTTACTGTACAGCAGCGGAGGTTGCCATGGGTAGTGGGTAGTGTATTGAATGTATTTATTGGTTATTATGCCTTAACCCCTTCATTACCTTAGCGGCTATACGCTATGCTAATGAAGCATCATTTCTGAACTTTTAATAATATTGTGCAGGAGCAGGGGGTCCCCTGAGATTAGATTTCTGTCTCAGGGAACCCCCTGCTCACTGTACAATATTATTAAAAATACAGAAATGCTGCTTCTTTACCATAGCGCATAGCCGCTAAGCTAAAGAATGATTCTTTAATGATGTGTGTGTTTTATTCACAGTGTAGATGTGCAGGGGGTCTCCAGAGCTGAAGCGCACAGGTTTCAGGTCTGGGGACCCCGTGCCCCCCGAGATACAGGCCCCTTTAGGGGGTGCCGGTATCCCTCTGCTCTGCTTGGTTTAACAGGCCGCGATCACGTGATTGGGGCTTTTAACGTAGAGGGATACCGGCACCCCCTAAAGGGGCCTGTATCTCGGGGGGCACGGGGTCCCCAGACCTAAAACCAACGCGATTCAGCTCCAGAGACCCCCTGCACATCTACACTATCAATAAAAATGTATTTCAAATGTATTTATTTGTATTTATTTATTTATTTATTTATTGCGGGGATGCTGTGTGTGATTATTTTTTATTGTGTGTAGCGGCGGTGGGTGACGGGGTTTATAAATGTGAGTTTATAAATAAAATAAAGAATATTATTTCTAGGGGCCTTAGAACAGAAGTTCCCACGCCAATTGCGCGCTCATTGCTCTTTTGTTACAATGTTGCTGGTCTTGCGGGTTTGCAGTCTGGCAGCAAAAAGCAGTTTGTACAGTAGTACTGAGTGTGAGATAAATTAAGCAGTTCTTTTATTGCTGAAGTCGCCACCAAAAACTTTTATTTACAAATACAGTACAAAAACCGTGCAACACACAACAACATACAGTATCCTTTGTTTAAGTACAGCAGGTACTATAGGGTAAAACATGTACTGTACAGTACAGCACAATATTACAGCATGGTCTCACTGAAAGTCCTCCCCATTTTCCATCCATGGCCGATTCCTTGCATGGCGCAAAACGCCATTAATGCAGTCTCTAACGCCTCTCATTACAGGATCTGTAACAGGGTAATAGCGCTGCATTTCTTCCACAATCTTTTTCCTTAAATTAGAAGGAAGGGCCTTTTTTTGGCGATTCCCATCATAGTTCACTTTGAACACCCACTCGCAGTACAATGTGTAGGGAACATGGTGTTTAAATATGATCAAGGCATACTTGTGTGGTATACCAGCACTCCTCACCCTATACTTCTCCCTCAGCGCCAGTGTCAGATCGCACAGGGAGATGTCGGGCTCTGTTTGTATGCGAGCGGGTGTAGGAGGTCTTTTGGGAGCGGGTGTACTTGAGGCGATGGGCAATGGTAGGGTGTCTGGGAGGAAGCTTTCCTCCGGTAGTGGTCGCCGGGTTGTCTCCTGGCGTGGTCTTGATGGGGTTGTCATGTCCTCCTCAATAGCATAGTACACTGCATCTTCTGGTGGAGGGGGTGTGCTTGGTGATGGAAGGGGGTCGAAGGTACCATGCATCACATCCATGTCACCCCCCTGCTCCAGCGTCGGGGAAACAGGGGCATTAACACCGAGCAAATAATGTATGCCCGCTATGTCTGCCTCTATCTTGTCCATCCGTTGATCCATCCGTTGCTCCATATGTAGCATCCGTTGATCCAGCCATTGCTCCATTTGTAGCATCCGTTGCTCCATATGTAGCACCGACTCCAGAAGCAGATCTAGCTTTGCCACCACACTAGAATTCCCGGGGAGATCCACACTTAGCCCATTTAGGATCCGGTCTAACGAGCTGCTTGTGCATGGCATCTGGAGATCTGGGGGGATGGGTGCAACGGAGGATGAGATGGGTGTTCTCTGGAGAGAAGCGGCATCGATGGAGAGTGGAAGAGGTGACCTGGGGATGCCCGGTACAGGAGAAGCTGCAGCGTCGTCGAAGAGGGATGGAGAAGGTGACCGCTGGATTTCCGGGAGAGAAGCAGAGTCGTCCAAGAGCAAAGGAGACAGTGACCCGTGGATTTCAGAGGCAGCAGCATCTTCAGATGGAACCAGAGAAGATGGGGGTGGAGAAGCCGGGCTGAAGATTTCTGGGACAGCTACAGCAGAGTCGTCGAAGCTTATGGGAAGTGGTCTGCGGATTCGGTGAGTTGGCTGCCATTCGTCTTGCGTACCGAGCACAGTACCGTATTTCTTCTTCACATAATAAGGCTGACGTGTTTTAAAAGCCTTAGCCTTTGGGGTCAGCAGAAGGTTTTCTTTGTTGGCCTTAGCCTGTCGCTTTGCCTTTGGCTTGGAAACGGTAACTGCCTTTCTCTTTTTCAGTGTGGCAGGCACAGCAGAGGTGAGATGGTTCTTTCGTCCATAGAACCGGGGATGCTCCATGTAAGCGGGAGGCACAATGCAGTATCTGGACAATGGCTCAGATAAAGATCAGCAAGTGGTGGGCTATGCAACGTGTACAACCTTTTATGCATGGTGGCCAGGTACAGGTGTTGAAAGTGGGTGGTCTGTAATGTGAGTCATTAACATATAAATACACCATCCATTTTGTGGATTCACTGCACATTGAATACACATCGACTAAACATCGAATACACATTCTTGTGTTTGTATTTATTTCTACAGTACTCGCAGCAATGCCTGTTAAGAAGATTTCAAAGGATCTCAGCATGAGAATGAAGGAGATGTACACGAGCGGAAAACGAATTGCAGATATCCAGCGCTGGTTAACTGCTTCTGGCCTCGTTGTGCCATCAAGCACCGTGTGCTATCATGCACAAGGAAAAAACAGAGACCGGAAAAAGGCACCAAAGGTAACAAATGCGTAAGTATACTGTATTTATAAAACTTAACCAAAAAAAATATAGAAAACTGTAGTGTACATCTACAGTATACCGTATTTATATAGTATATTTATTATATTACAACAGTATATACTGTAGTGTATTGTATGTGGGGTCAATTTATATTTTTTGTGCAGCAGTATACACTTTTGGTATATTGCAATTCATCTTACAACGGAATATACAGTATATGATGTGTATTTATTATGATATAACAACAGTATACCGTATTTATATAGTATATTTATTATATTACAACAGTATATACTGTAGTGTACTGTATGTGGGGTCAATTTATATTTTTTGTGCAGCAGTATACACTTTTGGTATATTGCAATTCATCTTACAACGGAATATACAGTATATGATGTGTATTTATTATGATATAACAACAGTATATTTATATAGTATATTTATATTACAACAGTACTGTATACTGTATATTTTGTCTATTTATATTTATAGTACAGCAGTATACATTTTTTGTATATTTATATTTACTGTATATTACAACATTACATGTACAGTATACAGTATACATTTTATATTGCTGCATATTAATAACACAATATAATTTCTTTGCATTGTAGGGAGACTACTCTTCTGGTGGACAGAATAAGTGAGGAGAATGATGAGAGGAGCGCATTAAGGGTTAAAAACACTCTTCAGGAAAACCACAATCTGACTGTATCCGAGAGCAGCATAAAGAAGATGAGACGCAGAATTGGATGGAAATATGGACGTGTCAGGTTAGTACTGGACAGTACAGGAGGAACTGTAAAGTAAAAGTGTTGTTTTGCAAACTGTACTGCGCTGTGACGCTAACATTTTTTATTCATTGTCATTACAGAGCGTACCCCATGATACGGGACGCAAACAAAATCAAAAGAGTGCTCCAGGCCCAGGCATGGATCGACAGCGGTGAGACTTTCCAGGATTGCATCTTCACTGATGAGTCTACTGTGTCGCTGGAGAGATTTGCAAGATTTGCGTTCCACAAAAAAGGCCGCATAACTTTGAAGCCACGGCCAAAACACCCTGTGAAGCTGCATGTGTGGGGTGCCATCTCTAGGCGTGGACCGGGATGCATTGTCGTCTTTGAAGGTACAATTTCTCAAATATAATGCCGCCTAATGCACTGTACTTGACTAGTGTTGCCTTACCGTATGCACTGTACTGTACTATTGAGCACTTTTCTTTTCTTGCTATAGGAATCATGAATAAAGATTTCTTCCAAGACAACATTGTGCCCGTGATAGTGCGATACATCACACAAGACTTTCCCAATGGTCATCGCTTTTACCAGGACAATGATCCCAAGCACACCGCGTCGACGGCGCATATCTTTGAGCGCGGCATCAACTGGGTGAAGACGCCAGCGGAGTAAGTGCAGTAGACCGTGTCCCATTTATATGTTCCCCACTGTTTTTACTGTGTACTGTATCTCTTAAACTAATTGTCCTTTCTTTCCAATCACAGATCGCCAGACTTCAATCCGATCGAAATGGTCTGGCATCAGCTGAAGGACCACATCCGTAAAGTGGCGAAACCCTCCAAGAAGGACGAGTTGTATACAGCCATAATGAGTTTTTGGAACGATGTACTCACCGTGGAACGATGCAATAAATATATAGACCATATTGCCACTGTGTTGCCCATTGTCATCGCGCGCAATGGGCAAGCATCAGGAAAGTAGTACAGTGCTGTAGTATTGTACAGTAAGTACAGTATGATACAGGTAAGTATGGCACAGTTTTTTTCTTTCCCAATAGTCAGAGTATACAGTAGTTCCAGTATACAGTACAGTAGACTAGTTTGACAGTACTACAGTAACTGCCTACTAACTGCTCCATTTTTTTCTTTCCAGAGAAAGCTGCACCAGCCACCTACTGTACAGTAGTTCTACCATAATACAGTACGCACATACAGTACAGTACAGTAACTGAACAAAGTTTTTGTTTTCTTGTCGTTCCAGGAAAAAGGGTGCCCAAGGGGGAGGGGGGGCCTTGTGTTCGTCAAATCTGCTTGTGCAGTCAAATGTACAGTATATAAACAGCAGTAATGATGTACACAAAACCTCTCCTCTCTCAATGAACTACTGTACTATTATTTCACATTACTGTATATTGTACGATTATTTCACATTACTGTATATTTACCCTGTATATTTTCAGTAATTTAGAAGCAGTGACTGTTCTGAACAGAACAGTTACTGTAAGCAAACGGATGCACATCAGATTTACATTTCAAATTCGAGAGGGGATTTTTCCAAAGCAGGCAGGCCTCCCTCTAAGGAAGGTGGATGGTGGGATGATACAGTACTCTGGCTGGCCTCCTGCTGAATCTTGTTACCGTAGCCAGCCCAGGGCCAGATTAACAAAACAATGGCTTGGATTGGATTAGCCAGACGATTGATGCTTGGCCAGGGAGGGATTAAAAACTCTAAGGGAGGGGGTGGGTGGTGTAGCTGTAGGATTGTACTGGAGGGGGTGGGTGGTGTAGCTGTAGGATTGTACTGTGTCAGTATTTCCAACGGCAGGTCACCCTAATAATTGCATAAATAAACCCTCAAAGACAAGGCCCAAATATAGTACAGTATACTGTATACTGCATACTGTATACAGTACAGAGCTGTATACTGTATTATAAATAAATAATCATACAGTACTGTACAGTATGTACTGTATTATTGTGTGTTGATGTTTTGAATTGCTGTTAACTTGAAATGTTTCACCATTGTATTGTACTGTATTTGTAAATAAAAGTTTTTTTGTGGCGACTTCAGCAATAAAAGAACTGCTTAATTTATCTCACATAAAGTACGTGAATACGACCGCAATCACCATTGTACAGTAAATGGGTGCATAGGATGGAACGACAGGTGCTAAAGGGGTATAAATATGATATTTATCAGTGTTGATCAAAGAGAGTTGATCAGAAGGATTCCCCTTATAAAGTATACAGCACTCTATTGTCATTCATACAGTATACTGTAGTAAAGGGTAGACAACACATGGTCTTGCAGTATACTGTATTACTAAAAATCTGTCAGGTTGACCAGAATCACTGCGGATATCGGAAAATAATACAATTTTATTAATTCTACGTAGAATTAATAAAATTGTATTATTTTCCGATATCCGCAGTGATTCTGGTCAACCTGAGAGATTTTTAGTAATACAGTATACTGCAAGACCATGTGTTGTCTACCCTTTACTACAGTATACAGTACTGTATGAATGACAATAGAGTGCTGTATATACAGTAAGGGGAATCCTTCTGATCAACTCTCTTTGATCAACACTGATAAATACAGTAATTTATCTCACACTCAGTACTACAGACTGCTTTTTGCTTGCAATAAACAAACAAACAGGGAAGCGCTACTGTATACTGTATGAGTTAGGATCAGGCCCAGCAGCCACTTTATGTTGAAAACCACATATGAAATGAGCATAAAATTGCATGAATAATTACACAAAAATATATAAAATAAATAGCACAAGTCTCTGACAGAGAGAAATTGTCCAGGTGGTGTGGATACAGGTTAATGCCCCTGTCTGATAGGACAGACTCGGGCAAGAATGGCCTGTGAGAGGTGAATATCCAGAATGGTACAGTAGCTGGGATGGAAAGCGCTACCAACTGTGCAGGTATTGAAGTGTGTAGAAATGGGAATGTGCCGTAGGCATCAAATGTGGAAAGCGCTCACCCAGACTTCATACACTTCGCGCTTTTTGCTTTCAGACTGCAAAGCCGCAAGACCAGCAACATTGTAAAAAAAGAGCAAAAAAAGAGCAATGAGCGCGAAATTGGCGTGGGAACTTCTGTTCTAGGGCCCCTAGAAATAATATTCTTTATTTTATTTATAAACTCACATTTATAAACCCCGTCACCCACCGCCGCTACACACAATAAAGCGGGCACTTCAGTACAGTATATATTTATTTCTCTTCATGTATTTATTTAGATTTATTTATTAATTGTGGAGCTGCTGTGCGTGAGGGGCCATGGCCAGGATGGGGGGGGGGGGTAACGGTACAGTATGTGGGTAGGGGGTGAGGGTGGTTAGACCTCACAGTACATTATGCACATTGGGCCCCCCCCTCCCCATTTTTACATACACTGCACGACATCAATGCAGGGAGGGTTTACCAATGCAGGGAGGGTTTACCAATGCAGGTAAGGCTTTAGGCCTTTATATCTCTCTCCCTTCATTGTAATCTGTTTAACAGAAACATTAGGGGGGAAGGGGCTTTAGGCCTTTATATCTCTCTCCCTTCATTGTAATCTGTTTTGTAATCTGTTTAACAGAAACATTAGGGGGGAAGGGGCTTTAGGCCTTTATATCTCTCTCCCTTCATTGTAATCTGTTTAACACAAATATTAGGGGGAAGGGGCTTTAGGCCTTTATATCTCTCTCCCTACATTGTAATCTGTTTAACACAAACATTAGGGGGAAGGGGCTTTAGGCCTTTATATCTCTCTCCCTTCATTGTAATCTGTTTAACACAAACATTAGGGGGGAAGGGGCTTTAGGCCTTTATATCTCTCTCCCTTCATTGTAATCTGTTTAACACAAACATTAGGGGGGAAGGGGCTTTAGGCCTTTATATCTCTCTCCCTTCAGTGTAATCTGCTTAACAGAAACATTAGGGGGGAGGGGGCTTTAAACAATGCTGTGTATAATGTATAAGGTTTTTTACAATTAGATAGATGTAATCCTTGGTACTGTATTGTAAGGGTTAGCTTTGGTTTTAAATTGTGTTTTCTGGTTGGTACTTACAGTATATATTGATTTTGGTTTACTTGATTGGTTAAAATACTGTAGTTGACTTGTTTGGAAGTGTTTGTATTTACTGGTAGAGTAGCTTGCAATTATATTGTTAACATTCATTTGCAGAATGTACAGTACTGTATATGGTGCATAAATTTAATGCTATGCATCATTTACAGTATACAATGTAAATGCAATGTACTGTGTGGATTGGAATATTATGTTTTATATTGTAAAATCAGTTAGGATTATTAAATGGATTATTATTATTATTGTCTGTACTGTATAGAGAAGCGTTATTTGTAGGACAGTATGATTTTGATAACCATTCTACATGTACTATATTTGTATATTGGTTCATCATCTGTGTGTATATACTGTATACTATACAGTATATATATATATATATATATATATATATATATATACAGTATATATATACTGTACACAGTATATACTGTATATGTACTGTATAGGGATTGTTATTATATATACTGTATAATGTATATATATATATATCCAGTATATATACAGTATACTGTATACTATACAGTATATATTTATTTCTCTTCATGTATTTATTTATTTATTTATTTAGATTTATTTATTAATTGTGGGGCTGCTGTGCGTGAATTTTTTTTATTGGGGGTGAGGGGGGTGTTTGGCCCTTGGTGTGAGTTTAGGACTTGCAGCAGCAGCACAATTAATAAATAAATGTAAATAAATAAATGACAATAAATACATTTGAAATACATTTTTATTGATAGTGTAGATGTGCAGGGGGTCTCCGGAGCTGAAGCACACAGGTTTCAGGTCTGGGGACCCCGTGCCCCCCGAGATACAGGCCCCTTTAGGGGGTGCCGGTATCCCTCTGCTCTGCTTGGTTTACAGGCCGCGATCACGTGATCGGGGCCTTTAACGCAGAGCACTCAGCACTCAGAAACACAGGCCAGGCAGATTTAACACACACACACAATAGGGGGAGGTTTTTTTTACATACTGTAGATTGCAGGGAAGCTTAACACACACACACAATAGGGGGAGGTTTTTTTACATAGATTGCAGGGAAGCTTAACGCACACACAATAGGGGGATAGGGGGAGTTTTTTTTTAAATAGATAAGAGAGAAGGCAGGGCGTTTTAAAAGCGAGAATAGGGGGAGGTTTTTTTACATAGATTAGAGAGAAGGCAGGGCGTTTTAAAAGCGAGAATAGGGGGAGGGGGTTTTACATAGATTAGAGAGAAGGCAGGGCGTTTTAAAAGCGAGAATAGGGGGAGGGGTTTTTACATAGATCAGAGAGAAGGCAGGGCATTTTAAAAGCGAGAATTGGGGGAGGGGGGGTCCCTGAGCATTAATTTCTGGCTCAGGGAACCCCCTGCTCACTACAATATTATTAAAATACAGTACACAAATGATGCTTCTTTACCATAGCGCATAGACGCTAAGGTAAAGAACGAGTGTTTATTTATACTGTATATTGTATGTGTTTTATTGATACTGTACATGTGCAGGGGGTCTCCAGAGCAGAAGCGCACAGGTTTCAGGTCTGTGGACCCCGTGCCCCCCGAGATACAGGCCCCTTTAGGGGGTGCCGGTATCCCTCTGCTCTGCTTGGTTTACAGGCCGCGGTCACGTGATCGGGACCTTTAAACGCAGAGGGATACCGGCACCCCCTAAAGGGGCCTGTATCTCGGGGGGCACGGGGTCCCCAGACCTAAAACCAATGCGATTCAGCTCCAGAGACCCCCTGCACATCTACACTATCAATAAAAATGTATTTCAAATGTATTTATTGTCATTTATTTATTTATTTATTTATACAGTATTTATTTATTTATTTTTTGGCGGCTGCTGTGCTGTGTGTGTATTTTTTTATTGTGGGTAGCGGGAGGGTGGGTGAATGGGGTATTAGCCCCAACGATGGTTGGGGAGGGCTTGCGGGGGGGGGGTGTGTAGCGGGAGGGCTTAACCCCTTCATGACCGTAGCGGTATTAACTGCTACGGTCGTGAAGGGGTTAAGTGCACCCGCAACACCCCCCCCCCCCCCTCCCGCAAGTCCTAAACTCCCACCAAGGGCCAAATACCCCCCATCACCCATCCCCACCCACTACACACAATAAAGCGGGCACGGTGGGTTAACCCCTTCATTGCCTTAGCGGCTATCCGCTATGGTAATGACGCAGCATTTTCAGTATTTTTAATAATATTGATCAGGAGCAGGGGGGGTCCCTGAGCATTAATTTCTGGCTCAGGGAACCCCCTGCTCACTACAATATTATTAAAATACAGTACACAAATGATGCTTCTTTACCATAGCGCATAGACGCTAAGGTAAAGAACGAGTGTTTATTTATACTGTATATTGTATGTGTTTTATTGATACTGTACATGTGCAGGGGGTCTCCAGAGCAGAAGCGCACAGGTTTCAGGTCTGTGGACACATTACACATACATCACACACACACACACACACACATAACACACACATACAGCCCCACACACATGCAGCCCCATTGGATGGGAGCGGTCACGTGACCGCTTCTCCAAGCGGCAAATTTCAAACTTGCCTGTCTCACACACACACACACACACATCACACATACACACAAACACACACACACACATACATCATAAACCACACACACACACACACACACACACACACACACACACACACACACACACACACACATACATACATCATACACATCACACACACACACACACACACATCACACGCACACACTCACACACACACATGACAAGGCTTGGGACATGACAAGGGTCCCACATCATATGTGGCGGAACCTCTTTTTTTTAGATGTTGCATGATAAACAATGAGGTGTGTGTTACAGTTATGGTAACATGTTGCAATGATATGTTGTAAGAGATACTGTAGTAAACTAGGTACAGGTATATGTATTCCGTTAGCAATGTGCACTAATGCTTGTTAATGTATTATATTGTATTACGTAAAAATGTGTTAGTGCACGCTACATGTTAGGCAGTCTGCAATTTAATGCTGTATCCACGCATTTGGCATACAAATGGTGCAGATACAAAAATTAAAAGTTATCACGGTGAGTCAACGCTTAACTATTTTTGTATTTACCATTCTTGTAGAAGTTAACCTTGGTTTGGCTGCAACAGGTCGCTCCAGAAAGACACTGTATTTTCTTCCATGCTTGAGGCACCCGTTGAATCCTGTGTGAAAGACATCTCCATGAGGCGCTCATAGGAATCGCTACAGCCTTTTTCAAAGAAGACGTCCGCAGGTACGTGGTTGTTTTCCCAATCAAATAGTTCTTCTCCAAAAAGGTTCTGTAACAGGTCTGAGTCGTTATGCTCATCTTGCATCTGGGCTTCAGGAATGGAGGGTAAAGCTATTGCAGCAGGTATCGTTTCAGACGGTAAAGTTGTTGCGGATCCATTGCTATTGTTATTAGGAAAATATATGCTATTTAGCAGAACATAAGTCCCATGTTCCATGATAATTTTATATTTTGGGCCAATATTCCAAAATCCATAAGTTTCTTGTTGGTTTTCGACACGTTCAAAACAATCATTTGTTGATAAAGCAAAGCGTACAGAAGCTTTAAAATTATCTGCTCGAAGATCCTGTTTGTAGTATGGATATTTGTTTCGGATCAAGTCATAGATTTGACCAACGTTAGCTTTTTATTCTTCAGTTGACATTATGGCCTCGGCTATCATAAACTTATATGATTTGTGCGGATTGCTGCAGCTAACACTTGAATGGTCTGCCATTGCTGATGTTCAAATGATGTGTGTGTAACTGGAGTGCTAAGTTTTTAATGCAGATTTAGAAATTCATTAAATGTTATCATTGTGCTTTTTTTGAAGGTCACAATAGAAGCTGAATGTAACACTCCTTTTTACCCCCCCAGTTCTAATGTGTAGAAATAATTGGCACACATTTTTTGGTTTAGATAGCCATTTCACTGTGAATGTGACATTGTTTTAGCCTTTATCTAGTTTCTCAGCAAAAGTGTAGGATGTTAATTAAAAAACTGTGGGTGAAATATTCAACAGTGGTAGCATAATAAAAATAATGGTTACACAGAGGTATGAGACACACACACCTGGGTTTGTATTTCTCTCTGTGTGCCATTACAATGTTTCAATGTGTGTCTCTCTTTATGTGAGTTTATCTCTTAGTGTGTCACACACTGTTTGTCTATATGTATCTCGGAGTTCTCTCTCTCTCTCTCTCTCTCTCTATATATATATATATATATATTCTCAGTACAACAGATAACTATGTATATTGTAAACAAATATATATATATATATGTCTGAAAAACCAAGAAATATATATATATGTATTATATAATAAAAATGTAAAAATATGTATATATGTCTGAAAAACCAAGAAATATATATATATATATGTATTATATAATAAAAATGTAAAAATATGTATATATGTCTGAAAAACCAAGAAAACAATATATGTGTGTCTATTTCTGTATTTAAGGCCTTATATGTAACCAGGGATAGTTATATTTCTCTGACTTATTTAACGGTTTAAACATTACAGGGTGAGTATGTTTGAGGGCCTATTAGAGTCAGCTGTGTTCTATTAGTCGTTAACAGCAAACAAGCTCTTTTCTGAGGCAGCAAGGCCTGTAGTGTTTTCACACAATATATATATATAATATAGTTCTACACTGAACCTATTGATGCAAGTAAGTAGGCATAGGATAAAAAAAACGTACTAGTGTAATGTAGGATATACAAGTGTATATTAATACACATGAACACATGTTATTGTAACCAGTACTCTGACATGATCACATGGTAACATTAAGAAGCTTCAAGGAAGGTGAAGGTAAGTAATCATTGACAGTTAATCCTGCTATACAATGAATTGCAAGATGTAAGCACTTATATAGATATTTACTCAATGTTGAATGTCCTTAATATTAACATGCAATCACTCCCTAAATGATGTACCTAACACACACAAATACTATGTTTAGCAGCTAAGTGAATGTCAGCTACTGTAAACATAGCAATTGTGTAATGTTGGACCATTACTGAACAGATGATTAAGACATAAATATTCGTAACAATATGCGTTCATTCAGACTGTGAACATTTCCAAACCTTGACGTGTACAAGGACATAGTTGAATGTTTGGAAACAACAGGTGTTGATCATACATACTATAATCTTAACATAACACAAGGCAAAATACAGATTAATTTAATGTGAAATGTTAATCTTATTTTTCCTTTTGAGACCGAGTCACAGGCCTGCTTGTTGTCTATTGTTGTACCCTTTTACGTTTGCCACCGACTTTCAACAAAACACAACCACTTTCACTAGTCTGTGGCACTTCAGGGGCAGGGGGATTTGCCACTGACACTTCAGGGCCAGGGGGATTTGCCACTGACACTTCAGGGCCAGGGGGATTTGCCACTGACACTTCAGGGCCAGAGGGATTTGCCACTGACACTTCAGGGGCAGGGGGATAGTCCAGTGACACTTCAGAGGCAGGGGGATAGTCCAGTGACACTTCAGGGGCAGGGGTTGTGGGCAGATGCAGTTCTGAACCAGTTGCTACACAGTGCACAAATGATGTAGCCTCCATGTCCTGTTTTTGTTTTTTACTTTGTTTCCAAAAACTGGTTATTAGTAATTGTTTTTGAAACTTTCTTTTTGGTGCCTCCTTTGTAGGTGTCCGTTCCTGATTTCCAACAGATGGCAGCGGTTGGATGTAGAGAGGGACATGCACAGAACTTGCAGCTAATGTACCGGTACCATCCCGAACTGGGAAATGAACATCAGATGGCTGGGAAGAAAAACTAGCAGCATTTATTGATCCATCCTCAGATGGGGTAAAGTTGAATTGTTGTTCTGTTGCAGTCCTTCTCAACTGATTAGCTTGGCTTAGCTGAACAACTCCTGCTTCTAATGTGTTATTTATTTTGTCTAATTTTTTAGGAATATGAATGAAGATTCTCTGGAGATGTGACAATACTGATATCGCCCTTTCCTGATGAGCTATCATTATTTCCTGCTGTGATATCATTATTTCGTGCACTGACATCAAATCAGAATGGCGACGATTTTCTGCTGCAACTATTCTTTCTTCTGAAGCTGCTATTGCTGAGTATGTGTTACTGGGAACCGGTTCATGGTCACTTGATAGTATTTCTGTGTGTTTGGCAACATCAGGTTCCAAAAATAAATGAACAGATGATGACATGGCATGCAAAATTTTGCTGATTTACTATATAATGATAGTTGTTATGACAATGTAACAACTAACATATTTCCTATCATTTTATGTTGTAACATTAAAAAGTACCTTGACGTAATAACTATGTTTCGTCTCAGTGTGAAATATGAATGAATGAAAGGTTGGTCAAATCTCACAACAATGATATGATAGTTTACATCACACACAATACATTATTTTTTTCAACACTTCATTTTCAGTACCAATAAGTGATCTGATTGACATTAGATGTCAAAGCCATTTATTTAACATTAAAACATAACATATATAAATTAACATATTAGATGTCCTGCACCTCATACACTCTCCTTCCAAGTTAGATGAACTGGATGTCCCAGGTGAAGAGACGTTTTCAGTCTCAGGTGACACATGACCTCCAGGAGCAACTATATAGAACAACAACATAAGTTGTTAATTGACATGTGTACATAATGAACATTGCGTTTGTGTATCTTGAGTATTTATGCCTAACTAACAGCATCACTTAATGAAATGAAAAGATGTGTCTGTGAAACTGAACATTCTCCATTTTAATGACAAAGTACATGACAGTGTACTTGGGACCTTTTTTTACACTACCATACAATATACAATGTTTATGCAGTAATGGTGTTTAAAAATAATAGTTATATTGCACATACACTGCATATGTTGTGCACTAAAATCACAATAATAATGTACATGACTACCATTACACGAACGTTGACTATGATTATCATGAAGTACGTAATATTGGAATGTTATTTTTGTTGTACCAGGAAATGTGTGATAAATTATTATAAGGTGCTGCAGGCCTCAATGTGGCTGGCACTCCACAACACATGCAGTGTGCCGCTCACAGATGCTACTTCTGAGATAAAGTGGTGTTCATATAATGTTCTAAATTTGAGTGAATGAATGTGTGATGTAGTTTTTAATACATAGTGGTTTGGTGTGTGAAATAGTACATAGTTACCATTTACAATGAATGTGATTAACTTATGTGTATGTTGGGACGTTTTAAGAACTGTAGTCCCTCCCCCAAAAGGTCACATCACCCATACATTTCAATTAATTGAAGCTGCAGAAAATGGTGTGAACAAAGTTGACCTAAACATGACCCTGTTATTTGGCTGTGTGCAAAACCCCACCCCCTGTGTTCACGTGTATGCTGTGATGACATATTAATAGCACTTGCTTTAACACAATGGTAGATGAGCGAAATAGTAGTGTGAACTGTGCTACCTAAGAACACAATTACATAACAACTACAACCTGTCCCTAATTATGCTCTCTGTATATGACATGAAGCTAACTAGGACCTTTTATGAAACATAATCAAATGTGTTAGTGCAAGTGATGTTTGTTGCCCCTAGAACGCTATATGTTGGATGCATGATTTAAAGACGCAGTTATGTGGTGTTTGTAGGTGTAACATAATTGACCAATGAATGTAAAATATATATATGTATGTACTGCAACAGTACATATGAATGTTTGCTCATTTGGATGCCTTAGACAGGTGTGCAACCCTGTCATTCCCCATCATCGGCCAGCATACAGTGCTTCCACTGCAGCAAAGGATTGTGGGAAATGACATGAAAATGAGCACGACGCGACGATATATATACATTTGTGCTTTTAGTAGGACACCGAAATATAACTATATATTGATAGATAGATATATTGAGAGAAACATATATACATATATATATATGTAGGTATGCTTATATTGGGAAGAAAGTATAAGTAGCAGCGGAAATAAACAAAAGAACTTTAACCTACGACACGCCTAGTACAGTAACATTTGTCACCTGGTGGAAATTCAGAGGAATAAATTCCGATGTCTCTGTCACTGGCCAAACCCTCCACAACGACGGAAAGAATTTTTTGTCGCAGCTGCTCCTCCAATGGTGTTAAGATGAGACGTTGTGATGGCGGGTCACCTCCAGTGCCAGAAGCATGCACGCTTTGTGCTTGTATTATTTTTTTTAAGCTAGCCTTGATGTCATCAAATCTCTTGCGACAATTGTTCCGGTCCCTCACATGATTCCCACACGCATTCACAGCAATTATTATTTGATTCCACATTTCTGTTTTGCATGCAGAACTTCTCCGAACTTGAAATACATACAAAAGATATGTTGTGTGTATGGGATATAATCCCAGTCTTCAGGGCTCAGCTGTTTATGGTATACAATTGAGTAAACCTTTGATCACAGTTTATCCAGTCACTTGAGCATATATTGAGCTGTATGAGACTTATATGGTATATAGGCAAGCAGGTGTACAGGTAATACTGGAGGAGTAACACAGAACTCTATATATATCATAAAGACACTGTCTAAATCCCCAGTAAGCCAAAGTACATACCTTGTAATAAACAGTTCTGTTTGGGAGCCTCAGTGGAACAGCTGCTCAGACTATGGATGAGTGTGTGCATCACGCCAGTAAAATGAATGAGCGGTGGGATCCGACGGCGGAGCACTGCAACTGTGAACAAGGGGAGCTACAAACCAGTTATAGTTTAAAAATGATTTATTTGGTGGTCATGGGGAGTACAAACGAACACTCTGACGCGTTTCAGGACTCACGTCCCTTTATCAAAGAGTGAAAGCGCGTCTGCTATGTTCTCCGTTATAAAGTCTTGCTCCCGCCCCCAACGATGACGTCACAGGGTCTATTGATATCTCGTGAGTTGCTGGACAAGCCAGTTCATTGGTAGATGTACTAACCAATAGCGCAACTCATAGGAGAATAATCTCCCCTATGGGAGTTGCCTCAGAGTCTTATGAATAACGGAGAAGTAGCAATAAAAATAAAACACAAAGTGAATAATGAAAAAACATTTCAGGTTAACACTATACTAATTTAAAAAGCGCAAAATTAAAAACATACGAGATGGAAGACTGCATAATCTCTAGCACATATGTCACTATGCTATTTCCCAGAAGGGTACTCGTATCAAATATACAAACAGAGTAATACATCAGAAATAATCCATTTAAAGCAACACCATCATTCTGCTTATTTTTTACCAAAATTCACATACCTCAAGTGTGTAAAAGGCTAGTGTAAATCTAAGATAGCAATAAATATATAGATTTTTAATGGTGTTACCCGGAAAACAATACAAAGGGAATTCATGAAAGCGAGAAAATATATTCCCAATGTGTAGGACCACTAATTAATTAATTGAAACCAGATAATTCCACAGTATATTGGCACTATTGTTAATGTAGCATAAGGTCTTATTTATGTAGCTGATGATAGCAACAAATGCACATAGGTATATTACCTTAAATAAATGTACATAACATTGCCAAGTATAAATTGGTGTGCATAACATTGCCAACTGTAAATCACACAAGCATATAAAAAGAAAAGAATCACTTATGTACATTATATTATATAATTACATCATAGACAATCAATATATTTTGGCTTCAAAAATCACTTTGATATCCAACCAATAGAGGGAATAGATGGCACAACTCCATAAAGTGCATGAAAAACTGTATATAACATGGCTATATATAGTCTATAAGTATAGACACAGGTTATTATTGCAGATGGCTATGCAAGGTGTAAATGCCATGTTGTTACTGTATTGAAATAGAGTTGCATAATACCTGTATTTATTCAAGACAATGTTTTAGTTCCCAGTCTAGATTCATGCCCCTGGGTGCCATTGTCCCAAGGGCATAAATCCAGAACATTTCTCTCTTGTTGAGGAGAGATTCTCTATCTCCTCCACGTATATGAGGACGTATATGTTCAAGTGCACTAAAAGAGAAGTTCTGCAAGGAACCAGATTGGCATTTAGAAAAGTGACGTGCAACTGGGTATCTCTCATCTTTATTTCTAATTGTTCTAACATGTTCTACAATCCTCTCTCTTAGTGGGCGAATTGTCCTGTCCACATAGGAGCTGCCACAAGTACATCTTAATAAATATATCACAAATTTGGTATTACATGTCATCAGGGAATTGAGAGTGTGAGTTCTCTTTGTATTAACATTTAGTATATGTTTTATAGGAGAGGCATGTCGGCACATTTTACAATCACCACAACTGAAGAAGCCTTTGACTTTTGATTTCAAGTTGTTTTTGTTGGGATCAAACAGGCTAGGTGAAATTTTATTGGCTATTGTTTTTGCCTTCCTGAAAACTATTTTTGGCTGATCTAATATATAGTCATCCAGGTCCTTGTCAAGTTTGAGTATGTCCCAATGCTTTTTCAAAATGGCTCTGATTTTATTGGCCTGTCTAGAATAGGTGGTAATAAATAGTGGTGAACCCTCAGTGGATGTTGTATGTTTATGTATTCTTGATTTGTTTATTAGATTTAGTTTGTTGTAACAGTGTTGACCTATCCATCTTTAGTGCATGTTCTAGGGCTCTGTTTATATCCTCATCCCTATAGCCCCTATATTTGAACCTCTCTGATAGTTCTTGAGCTTGCGTCAGAAATGACTCATCTGTTGAACAGAGTCTCCGAAGTCTGAGATATTGTCCCTTTGGAATACCTCTGATCAGGGGTCTGGGGTGTGCACTATTGGCCATGAGCAAGGAATTCTTGGAGTTTTCCTTTCTGAACGTCTTAGTTTGGATTCTGAGATCTAAATCTACATATAAATGTAGGTCAAGAAAGTCAATCTCGCTCTCATGTGTATTTGATGTGAATTTGAGATTAAAGACATTGTTGTTCAGATATACAAGAAAATCGTGGAAAATAGAAATGTTACCAGACCAAATAATTAATAGGTCGTCTATATACCAACGATAAAAGATAATGTGTTGTCTAAACGGATTAGCATCACCAAAAATATAAGTGGTTTCCCAAAAGCCCATAAACAAATTGGCATATGAGGGTGCAAATGAAGTCCCCATAGCCGTGCCTTGAGTTTGTAAATAATAAATGTTGTTGAATAAAAAATAATTGTGCTGCAAAAGAAAAATAATTGAATCAAGAATAAAGGTGCTCTGTGCCAGGTGAATATTGGAGTGATTAAGAAAATAACAAATAGCTTTAATATCTAATGTGTGGTTAATAATTGTGTAGAGGGAGGTCACATCCAGTGTGACCCACCGGTATGATTGTGTCCATGTGATCTCTTGTATATCTGTCAACAGGTCTATTGAGTCACGCAAGAAAGACGGAAGCGTCTTGACCATAGGTTGCAAGAATTGATCCACGTACCTAGAAAGACCATCTCCCAAAGATCCAATGCTCGATATAATCGGTCTACCTGGAGGGTTAACCAGAGACTTATGGATCTTTGGGAGATGGTGAAAAATAGGCACAGTGGGACATTGATTGTAAATAAATTGATACTCCTTTTGTGTAAGGACTCCTAGTTCCTTGCCTATTTCCAAGAGTTCTCTTATCTCAATAAGGTATGGAGCTGTGGGGTTTCTTTCTAATTTGCAGTAAGCCTCTGTATTGCTCAATTGTCTTAGGGCTTCTTTGAGATATAAATCTGCATGCATACCCACCACAGCCCCACCCTTATCCGCATTTTTGATGACTATGTCACTCCTCTTGCTAAGTGAGTTAAGATTAGATTTTTCATCCTTAGAGAGATTACCTTGTTGGGAGGTAGAAAATGTATAACCCCTCGCCAATGTCTGCAGATCCTTTTCGACCAATTTTTCAAAGGTTTCAATGTGGGCACCTTTACTGAAAAATGGGCAAAAAACTGATTTACTCTTTAGATTAGTGTGTTTACTATCAACAAGAAAATTGAATTGCTGCTCAATATCAATTGATGAAGGCTCTCCTAACTCTTGTTCAATGAGCAGATCATTCATATCTTGAATTACGGTCAATTCTCTAAAGGACAATCTTGCTGATATATCCACAGGGGGGGTGGGCTGGACTCATCCATAGGATCCTGTTGAGGAATGTTAGTATGTCTAGCAGCCTTGGAAAGGAAAAATTTCTTAAGCGATAACTTTCTCACATGTTTTTGAAGATCTATGACAGTGCTGAAGAGGTCAAAATCCTCGCTAGGAGCGAAGTTGACACCCTTCTCCAGCACTGCCACCTCTCCATCTGTGAGAGAAATACCTGAGATATTTATTACATTTGTAGGGTTAATCAATAGTCCCTCTTCCCCCTGGCTTGCGCCCCGTCTTTTGGACGAGCGCCTTGTCCTTTTTGATAGTTTTTTGAGTTTTTTGAACTCCTTAGATCGTAGGATGTTGTATTGTCCTGAGAAGACCTTGTCTGGCGAGTTTCATAATCAGTGTTCTCTCTGAATTTGTCGCCTTCATCGTCTGTGGAAAAGGACACTGCTGAATGACGTGTCTCATTGTCAGATATATCTGACATACTTGAGGTTTCAGGGTTCTTTTTAAGGATGGACTTCTTTGGCGTAGATTTCCGCTGATAGTTGGGACGTCGATCAGAATTCCTTCTTTGTATATTGTCCTGTCTATTGATGTTCCGTGGAGGTGGTGGTTTTTGCCAACTATATATCTGGTTCCGTTCATAATCAGTACGGTCTCTATCAAATTTTGTTTGTTTTTTTAGCATAATGTCATCCTCAATTTTCTCAATGTCTTTACTTAATTTATTATCCATGTCATCAAAATCAGTCATCCCTCTGAATGTGTGTAAACTCTGTTGCAATTCTTTGATACTCTTTTTCACCACATTCCTCTCTTGGATTTTTGTTTTTATTATTAAGTCCATCAATTTCATTGATACAACAATGGGAAAGGGGAAAGGGGTAGAAACCCTCGCATCAGCCTCTAATCAAAAAGAATTGACAACGGTGCAATAAGGGGAAGGAGCAGAATTATAACAAATAAACAAAAGACACCCTGTGGGCAGCACTCGTTGTAAGCAAATATGAATTGGTGATAGATTTAAAATTAAAATGCTTTAATAGTATAATTTAAAATAAATGTCAAAATTGTTGAAAGAATGGACAACTGACTGTGGTGACAAAATACAAAAAACAGACAAAAATATATAAAATGCTATAACTGAGATCTAGGGGGAGAGGTGGAGTACCCACCTAACTGCTAATTAGCAGAGATCAGCAATCAAGGACTGAATAGTCAACCCCCTAGTTCAGCAATGACAAGGTTAAAAAGCCTGTAAAGTAAATACAGGTGACGGAGAACTACCCATGCAAAGGTATATACCAATGTGCTATGCACAATAGAGTGAAAGCTCACTGATGGTAGTTTGATAGTCCACAATGAAGATAGTGAGGAGTACCCTCAATATAGGGTTAAAGCAAGCCTAGCTATAGAAAGATCGATATGGTAGGCGATGTGTTATATAATAGTGTGCACAAGAGCTCACAAAGTGTGGTGCTTAGCTCTGGGGCACGGATCTAGTCCGTATCCAGTTATAGCCCCCTAGTATAAATGTGCCACTTAAACATGCTTAATAATACCTCACAAAATACATTGGTCAGTCAGTGACTATCAGTAGCTAGGTGCACAGGAGCTTACAAAATGTATTTTACAGCTCTGGGGCACGGATCTAGTCCGTATCCAGTTATGGCCCCCTAATACAAATGTGCCACTGTAGCAGATAAATAAACAGACTGTGAAAACATAGTGAGCAAACACATGAATGAGCCGATGGGAGAGGGAATACATGCAATGCAAAAGTAGTCAGCAGCAATTACAATTACACGTGCTGGGTAAGGTGAGGTAATTAAATATGTACCGCATCTCTGTGGGTTTGGTTAAGCCCTCGTCAGGGTTGATGCCGCGGAGTAGCGCTGACATATGCAGTTTTACCTGTTCAAAATCCTGCTGCCAGAAGATACCGTATAACATACCTGGTGTCTATGGTATATAGACCCAGACTCCCTTAACACGCGTGTCGGCACTATACAGTGCCTCTCACCCTCTGCTCGGCATGCCATAGACACCAGGTATGTTATAGGGTATCTTCTGGCAGCAGGATTTTGAACAGGTAAAACTGCATATGTCAGCGCTACTCCGCGGCATCAACCCTGACGAGGGCTTAACCAAACCCACAGAGATGCGGTACATATTTAATTACCTCACCTTACCCAGCACGTGTAATTGTAATTGCTGCTGACTACTTTTGCATTGCATGTATTCCCTCTCCAATCGGCTCATTCATGTGTTTGCTCACTATGTTTTCACAGTCTGTTTATTTATCTGCTACAGTGGCACATTTGTAATAGGGGGCCATAACTGGATACGGACTAGATCCGTGCCCCAGAGCTGTAAAATACATTTTGTAAGCTCCTGTGCACCTAGCTACTGATAGTCACTGACTGACCAATGTATCTTGTGAGGTATTATTAAGCATGTTTAAGTGGCACATTTATACTAGGGGGCTATAACTGGATACGGACTAGATCCGTGCCCCAGAGCTAAGCACCACACTTTGTGAGCTCTTGTGCACACTATTATATAACACATCGCCTACCATATCGATCTTTCTATAGCTAGGCTTGCTTTAACCCTTTATTGAGGGTACTCCTCACTATCTTCATTGTGGACTATCAAACTACCATCAGTGAGCTTTCACTCTATTGTGCATAGCACATTGGTATATACCTTTGCATGGGTAGTTCTCCGTCACCTGTATTTACTTTACAGGCTTTTTAACCTTGTCATTGCTGAACTAGGGGGTTGACTATTCAGTCCTTGATTGCTGATCTCTGCTAATTAGCAGTTAGGTGGGTACTCCACCTCTCCCCCTAGATCTCAGTTATAGTATTTTATATATTTTTGTCTGTTTTTTGTATTTTGTCACCACAGTCAGTTGTCCATTCTTTCAACAATTTTGACATTTATTTTAAAATAGCTGAGAGCCCCGGCGTTGCCCGGGATGTTTGTGGTGTGGGTGTGGCATTTGGGTGAGGAGTGGTCAACGCGGCCCATGTGCGGTGGTAGTGCTGCTGTGGCTGTACTGATGGTGATTGTATCGGTGTGCTGATTTTGGAGGGTTTGGTGCTGATGTGGGGGTGCGGATGTGGGGGTGCGGATGTGGGTGTGCCGATGGGGGAGGTGCAAAGGTGCCGATGTGTGGGTGCTGATGGTGTTGATGGGGGCTGGGAATGGCGGGGAGCCGAGAATGCCAGTGTGCTGGGGGGGCATGGGATAGCGGTGTGCTGATGTGGTTTTGCTGGGGATAGTGTGTGTGTGTATACGTGTGTGTGTATACACACGTGTGTGTGTACACACGTGTGTGTGTATACATGTTTGTGTGTGTGTATACATGTTTGTGTGTATACATTGTATGTGTGTGTGTGTATACATGTGTACGTGTGTGTGTGTGTGTGTACGTGTGTGTGTGTATACGTGTGTGTATACGTGTGTGTATACACATGTGTGTGTATACGCATGTGTGTATAGACGTGTATACACATGTGTGTGTAGACATTGTGTGTATGTATATATTGTGTGTGTGTGTATACATGTGTACGTGTGTGTATACACATGTGTGTATACACATGTGTATACACGTGTGTATACATGTTTGTATGTGTCTATACATGTTTGTGTGTATACATAGTATGTGTGTGTGTGTGTACATGTGTGTGTGTGTACATTTGTGTGTGTACATTTGTGTGTGTGTGTACATTTGTGTGTGTGTATACATGTTTGTGTGTGTGTGTATACATGTTTGTGTGTGTGTATACGTGTGTGTATACATGTGTGTGTATACACGTGTGTGTGTGTGTGTATACATGTGTGTGTGTATACAGTATGTGTACATGTGCGTGTGTGTATGTCTCCATGTGTGTGTATACACATGTGTATATACACATGTGTATACACGTGTGTATACACGTGTGTATACATGTTTGTGTGTATACATAGTATGTGTGTGTGTGTGTGTGTATACATGTGTGTGTGTACATTTGTGTGTATACATGTTTGTGTGTGTATACACGTGTGTATGTGTGTGTGTGTGTGTGTGTGTGTGTGTGTGTATACATGTGTGTGTATACATGTGTGTGTGTATACATGTGTGTGTGTATACATTATGTGTATGTATACATGTGTGTGTGTGTGTACATGTGCGTGTGTGTATGTCTCCATGTGTGTGTGTATGTCTCCATGTGTGTGTGTACGTGTACATGTGTGTGAGTATACCTGTACATGTGTGTGTGTGTACGTGTCTACGTGTACATGTGTGTGTGTGTCTACGTGTACATGTGTGTGTGTCTACGTGCGTGTGTATACGTGTGTGTGTGTCTACGTGTGTGTCTACGTGTGTGTGTATACGTGTGTATGTGTGTCTACGTGTGTGTGTGTGTCTACGTGTGTGTGCGTATACGTGTGTGTGTGTCTACGTCTGTGTGTGTGTCTACGTGTGTGTCTACGTGTGTGTGTGTACACGTGTTTGTACGTGTGTGTGTGTCTACGTGTGTGTGTGTGTGTGTGTATACGTGTGTGTACGTGTGTGTGTGTGTAAACGTGTGTGTCTGTGTGTATACGTGTGTGTCTGTGTGTATACGTGTGTGTCTGTGTGTATACGTGTGTGTCTGTGTGTATACGTGTGTGTCTGTGTGTATACGTGTGTGTCTGTGTGTATACGTGTGTGTCTGTGTGTATACGTGTGTGTCTGTGTGTATACGTGTGTGTCTGTGTGTATAGGTGTGTGTGTGTGTGTATAGGTGTGTGTGTGTGTGTGTGTGTATAGGTGTGTGTGTGTGTGTGAATAGGTGTGTGTCTGTGTGTATAGGTGTGTCTGTGTGTCTACGTGTTTCTTTGTGTCTACGTGTGTCTGTGTGTCTACGTGTGCCTGTGTGTATACGTGTGTGTGTGTATACGTGTGTCTGTATAGGTGTGTGTGTGTGTGTGCGTGTGTGTGCGTGTGTGTCTGTCTACGTGTGTGTGTGTCTGTCTACATGTGTGTGTGTGTCTACATGTGTGTGTCTGTGGACGTGTGTGTGTGCCTACATGTGTGTGTGTGTGTGTGTGTGTGTGTGCCTACATGTGTGTGTGTGCGCCTACATGTGTGTGTGTGTGTGTGGTCTCTGTGTGTGTGTGTCTCTGTGTATGTGTATGTGTATATATATATATATATATATATATATATATATATATATATATATATATATATATATATATAGTGTGTGTGTGTGTATGGAGGGTTGAGGCTGGCAATGAAGGAATGGGGGGGTGTGGGGGGAGAGCTGCTTACCTTGCAGTCGGCAGCATGTTCCTCGAGGTGAGGCCTCCTGCAGGGCGGGAGCCCCCCCACTGCCCTCCGGCTCGAGGTGAGGCCTCCTGCAGGGCAGAAAGCCCCCCCGCTGGCCTCCGGCTCGAGGTGAGGCCTCCTGCAGGGCGGGAGCCCCCCCCGCAGCCCCCCGGCTCGAGGTGAGGCCTCCTGCAGGGCGGGAGCCCCCCCCGCTGCCTCCGGCTCGAGGTGAGGCCTCCTGCAGGGCGGGAGCCCCCCCGCTGGCCACCGGCTCGAGGTGAGGCCTCCTGCAGGGCGGGAGCCCCCCCGCTGCCCACCGGCTCGAGGTGAAGCCTCCTGCAGGGCGGGAGCCCCCCCGCTGCCCTCCGGCTCGAGGTGAGGCCTCCTGCAGGGCGGGAGCCCCCCCGCTCGAGGTGAGGCCTCCTGCAGGGCGGGAGCCCCCCCGCTGCCCTCCGGCGCCGAGGAGCGTTGCAGGCGGCGCCGGGTAGGCTGGTCTTTGCTGTGAGGGGGGTGGGAGAGGTGAGCCGGTGCCGAGGAGCGTGCGGCGAGGCCCGTGGGTATGCTGCCTCACCCATCCGGCCGCTCCCACGTGGATGTGAGGCGGGAGGCAGCGTGTTGTGGCCGCTCCCCCGCGTGTGTCCCGGGCGCTCGCTCCGCTCCCCCGCTGACTGTAGCGGCGCCGGGGTGTGAGCTTGGGGGGGAGGGTGTGAGCTTGGGGGGGGGGGTGTGAGCTTGGGTGGGGGGTAAGCTTGGGGGGGGGTGAGGTGTGTGTGTGTGTGTGTGTGTGTGTGTGTGTGTGTGTTTTTTTTTTTGTTTGTGGACCTTTGGCCCGTCACTCCGCCTCAGGGGCGGGCCAAGGGGGTGGTGTGAGTGTGTGAGGCCAATGAGAGGTGTGCGGGGGCGGGCGGCCCAAGGGACCAATGAGATTGCCGCTAGGGACACCGGACATCCAGGCAGGCAAACATACAGTGCTTTCACTAATATAGTATAAGATTATACGATTAAAGCATTTTAATTTTAAATCTATCACCAATTCATATTTGCTTACAACGAGTGATGCCCACAGGGTGTCTTTTGTTTATTTGTTATAAAACATCAATTTCATTGAGCAGTCATCTAGTACTTTGATCCACTCCGCTTCAAATCCTTTAGAAGGGAAGCCAAAAGAGGGCATTTTTTTGATTCGTAGTCCCCTAGTAAAACATATACTAAATGTTAATACAAAGAGAACTCACACTCTCAATTCCCTGATGACATGTAAAACCAAATTTGTGATATATTTATTAAGATGTACTTGTGGCAGCTCCTATGTGGGCAGGACAATTTGCCCACTAAGAGAGAGGATTGTAGAACATGTTAGAACAATTAGAAATAAAGATGAGAGATACCCAGTTGCACGTCACTTTTCTAAATGCCAATCTGGTTCCTTGCAGAACTTCTCTTTTAGTGCACTTGAACATATACGTCCTCATATACGTGGAGGAGATAGAGAATCTCTCCTCAACAAGAGAGAAATGTTCTGGATTTATGCCCTTGGGACAATGGCACCCAGGGGCATGAATCTAGACTGGGAACTAAAACATTGTCTTGAATAAATACAGGTATTATGCAACTCTATTTCAATACAGTAACAACATGGCATTTACACCTTGCATAGCCATCTGCAATAATAACCTGTGTCTATACTTATAGACTATATATAGCCATGTTATATACAGTTTTTCATGCACTTTATAGAGTTGTGCCATCTATTCCCTCTATTGGTTGGATATCAAAGTGATTTTTGAAGCCAAAATATATTGATTGTCTATGATGTAATTATATAATATAATGTACATAAGTGATTCTTTTCTTTTTATATGCTTGTGTGATTTACAGTTGGCAATGTTATGCACACCAATTTATACTTGGCAATGTTATGTACATTTAAGGTAATATACCTATGTGCATTTGTTGCTATCATCAGCTACATAAATAAGACATTATGTTACATTAACAATAGTGCCAATATACTGTGGAATTATCTGGTTTCAATTCATTAATTAGTGGTCCTACACATTGGGAATATATTTTCTCGCTTTCATGAATTCCCTTTGTATTGTTTTCCGGGTAACACCATTAAAAATCTATATATTTATTGCTATCTTAGATTTACACTAGCCTTTTACACACTTGAGGTACTGTATGTGAATTTTGGTAAAAAAATAAGCAGAATGATGGTGTTGCTTTAAATGGATTATTTCTGATGTATTACTCTGTTTGTATATTTGATACGAGTACCCTTCTGGGAAATAGCATAGTGACATATGTGCTAGAGATTATGCAGTCTTCCATCTCGTATTTTTTTTAATTTTGCGCTTTTTAAATTAGTGTAGTGTTAACCCGAAATGTTTTTTCATTATTCACTTTGTGTTTTGTTTTTATTGCTACTTCTCCGTTATTCATAAGACTCTGAGGCAACTCCCATAGAGGAGATTATTCTCCTATGAGTTGCGCTATTGGTTAGTACATCTACCAATGAGCTGGCTTATCCAGCAACTCACGCGATATCAATAGACCCTGTGATGTCATCGTTGGGGGCGGGAGCAAGACTTTATAACGGAGAACATAGCAGACGCGCATTCACTCTTTGATAAAGGGACGTGAGTCCTGAAACGCGTCAGAGTGTTCGTTTGTACTCCCCATGACCACCAAATAAATCATTTTTAAACTATAACTGGTTTGTAGCTCCCCTTGTTCACAGTTGCAGTGCTCCGCCGTTGGATCCCACGGGACCACCCACCACTCATACAAAAGATATGACGTTAATTCTTAATCATTAAACGATCAATTTCCTAAAGTGCTAGGTGTTCCAAGAGATACCAAACATGTTGGTGTAGGTGTTATCTGTGTAGCACATGAGCATTTACTTGTAAACATAAACATGTAAGGTAGCTTGCATGAATATTGTATGAAGTGTGCAGTAATTGAAGGACTGAGTGTTCTTGTCGTTGTAAATCTTGATCAAGATATGTTTGTAAAGTAAGTAACATTGCTAGATATTATGGACCAATATTTTGATATGAAGACACCTCACCTGACGTAGGATAATATGTATTTGATGAATGAATGCAAAGGTCGACTTACCTACTAAATGTCCATACAGACTGTCATAGTGCTCGAGAATCCCAGTGACAAGAGCTGTGTTTTCGTTGTCATTGAAGCGAGGACTACGTTGTTGCTCCACAATTTTCTTCCGAGCACGTTTAGCCACAGCACTTGGCTGGTGCCGACTGGACTCTCCTTCTTCCAATGGAAGAGACTCCAAAAGCGTTCCACCAGCAACAACACCACCACCAGACACACCAGCAGCAACTGAGCCACCAGCAGCACTCGCACTCCCATCAACAGCACTCGCACTCCCAGCAACAGCACTCGCACTCCCAGCAACAGCACTCGCACTCCCAGCAACATCACTCCCCTGGACCCTACGTTCACTCCGACGCGTACTCGCACGACTAGCACTACCACTCACACCAGCATCACTCTTCCCACGCTTTGCGGCCATAAATCTAGCACTCACAAAAAACAGAAAACAAATGTAAAGCCAATCACACTAAACACTTACACATACAAAACAAGACAAAGATGTAAACAAAACAACAATGGACAAAGCTCTCACAATACACAACAACTCTCTCAGTCAATATGCAAATATTAAATCGCCCAGCTCTGTGCGTCTCTCTCTCGCTCACTCCCAACAACACAGAGAATGATTAACAGTACACGTTGCCTTTAAATATGCCGCGCTATCCAATGCATGCTTACTTCGCCTGATTCAGCAAGAAGTTTGATTGGCGAACCTAACAGCACCCCGCCATGCACGCCGATACACCTTTGTGTGATCGGCAAATCATCGTGAGAGTGGGTGGAATGGTTTTCGGCTTGATTCGGAAGACATTCGGAACTTACTGCATACGGAGAGGGAAATTCGGCAAAAACATGCCAAATCGGTAAGCTTGGCGAATTCTCTTTTTCGGCGCTTACTGCATCGAGCCCTATATGAATAACCACATCAACATGAAGACAAAAACCTATACTGTACAAAAATGGGGAAAGATAGTATATATGCACAATACAAAAAAATATCTAAAAAATAAAATTATCAGATGTAAAGTCCAGAAAAATACATATATATAAAATGTATACAAATCCTAAAAATTGCTCCAATTGCTATCCAAAAGAGTATCTGCAGCCCAAATGAAGGGAACACCACTTCCTTGAAGATATCTATAGAAACACAGAAAAAACAGGCGCACTCATAGCGTAAAAAGGTATAACAATATTTATGGAGTAAAGGATTTCAAATGCACACTCACAAACATAGCTTAATAAAAAGCAATTTTGAGTATAACTCAGCCCGCCCGACACAGGAACCCAGTACCAGATGACAAAGTTTATATATGACTGTACCAGCTTTGCTTGCCTGACCACCATTGATCAAAAATCCTTCTCCATGCTATTGTTCCAATTTTTGGTTTCACTCTATTTTAATTTATTTTATTATATATTATTTTATTTTCCCCCCCCACCCCCCTTTCCCCCCCCTTTTTTTTCCCTCCCCCCCCCTTTTTTCCCCCCTCCCTCCTCCTGTACTCTGATCTCTCTGAATCTTTTAGTCATTATCTCTTTATATGTACTATCCAGTGGAGATTTAATGACCCCAATTATGTGGAGTTTTGATATTTCTACTAACATCTGTTTACTACATTAGTACAATACTAAGCCAATGATGCGATAATATATTATTATGCTATATTAGATCTTGCTTTAGTACTTATATGCATTTTAATCTATTTGTTAAATTGTATGTTATTATTTGTATCTGCCTATTTGGTCACTTTCTCTAGTACTATTGGTCCATCTGGCCCGTATATGTTTTGTAACATATGGGGGTTAATTTGATCATGGTATTGACCATGTGTATCTGATTAGCAATTAGTAGTCTTCTATGTCCTGATTGGTTCATCTAACTATAAATACTATGTTCCTCACCTGTACTGTTAACTCCTGATGAAGTCTCTTTTGAGACGAAACGCGTAGAGAGTGTTTTATGGAGGTGTATTGTTCCCTTTATTTTAATAATCATTCACTCACAAGCCAGCTACAGCATTTGTTGTTTCTCTGGAAACATTTATCTCAGCCGTCCACTGAATACACGTATGTGAACTTGTTCCGGCTATATCCACTGACGTCACTGAGTTCTCGCGATACCTGGAGCTGGTGTCCCTCGTGTTTTCCGGGCTGCGGAGGCATCCATAGAGGCTGCTGCAGTGAATTTACACCAGACACTGAAGTCATCTGGTACCGGGTTCCTGTGTCGGGCGGGCTCAGTTATACTCAAAATTCTTTTTATTAAGCTATGTTTGTGAGTGTGCATTTGAAATCCTTTACTCCATAAATATTGTTATACCTTTTTACGCTATGAGTGCGCCTGTTTTTTCTGTGTTTCTATATATATATATATATATATATATATATATATATATATATTATATATATATATATATATATATATATATATTTCCAAATCTTCAATTAGTATACATATATATATATATATATATATAATCATTTCATACATAAATAATAATTTGTCCAAATATTATAAATAAAAAAATATATAATCTGTAAAAATATATAAAAACTTATATATCTAATATAACTAGTACCATTTGTGAGAATCAAAACCAAGGAAAGAGATATGGACAGACAAACTTAAAGGAAAAAATGGACACTAGACAATCATACTACAGTAGTGTCCAAGTTTTCATTCAGACCACTGGGTGTCAAGCAATTGAGCTTGAAAATCCAGTAGGTTTCCCCACGAGAGAGTAACTTGACCCTATCTCCTGCCAACACAGAGGACGGAATGTGTTCCAGACCCATGACTTTCAAACCATCCGTAGATTTATTATGACACAAGAGATGATGTCTTGACAAATAGTGGTTTGTAATACCATTCAAGACATTTCTCCTGTGCTCTAGAAATCTAGTGCAAAGATTATTGTAGGCCGCATGCACAACGAATCAAATAAATCACAAAAGTGATATTGTAAGCCGCATGCACAACGAATCAAATAAATCACAAAAGTGGTTTGTCAATTTATAAAGCCTTTAACCACAAATGTCTCACCATTAGAAAAAGATGTACATTTCTTTTCTGTTAATAGAAAAGTACAAATGAGACATCTCCTTCTATTGCATCTGAAATTTCCTGATGGTTTGGTAATAAAATCAGAGATGGGTGAAGAACGTAATTTAGTAGGAGCCAAAATAGTTTTATGACACTGCTTTTCTATATATGATGGAGGGTCGTTCGTCCAAGAGTATTCCCAAAACCGGATCTTTTTTCAAAATGTCCCAGTGCCTATTCATTATCGACCTAACAGATTTATGCGACTGGCTAAATTTGGTGGAAAATTACATACATTCCCTAGAGGAAGATTGAGTATTGGATTAATTTTGGTATTTTTAAGCAAATTATTACGATCAAGATCCGCTGCTCGAACAAAGGTATATGTGTTTTTATATATATATATATATAATCAAAAAATAAATAGAATGAACCTGCATCGCCACAGCATCACACGCGGAACAAGAGACAGTCCTGTTGGCGAACATTTCTCTGACTCTGGCCATAAGATGAACGATCTGAGGGTTGCCATACTCAAAGGTAATCTTAAAACCCCGAAAGAGAGACGGTTGCATGAATACAAATTTATGCAACTGTTCGGGACACTTACTGCACCGACACACTTTATTCAAGCAAATACCCAGTATGTACCTGGCAGATACCTGGAATGCGCCGCTCCTCACCTCTGACAAGCCCCGTTGCGTTTGCCTTCCCAGCCTGGGTTCATGCCTGGCTGACGGGCGGCTGATCTGTTAAATGATAATGATTAGGATTTAATAGGCTGCAATGCTTCGCGTGTCTACCAGATGGCATAAATTCATGAATTGTAATACAGTATATATATATATACTGTGCAGTATTGCAGCCAGCGGGAATAAAATGCTTCAATCCCTTGCTGGAAAATACCTCAATGCACTCGGGCAGAAAACAGTCCCAAACCTCAATACACCCGGGTATACCCGAATTCGTGGGACTAGCCGAGCTCGAATAAAGTGTGTCGCCAGTGTAGCAGTGGCCTAAACAGAGATCGAAATTTTATGAGTCATTACTGACATTAGCGAACTCTCTTCCCATGAGCGCTAAAGGCCATGTCTGTACATACTGTGCTATATGTATGCACACACAGCTGTCTCTCACACATACTAATACTCCTTATTTTTCCATCCATATACACCAATAGGGACCACATAGTATCCACACACACTTTTAGTTGTGCTACAAACTCTCACATTTCCACACCCACCCACACCATTTATATCCCTCTCACTCCACACACACCTTGTGTAGAGCACTGTTTATACTGTGGGCTCTCCATTCATTTTTATTCACACTGATACACATACACACTCTTTCTTCACTTGCTTTCAGTTACCCTTTGACACCTCTAGCCATAAAACACATCCACACCAGGGGAAGGACAAGCACCGATAACATTCCAAGAGACACTGTTTTTAAGTTATCCTTGCTTCATTCATTGTAACATCGCCGGAAGAAGAGATCAGTGTATCTCGAAAGCTCGCACAAATAAAAGCATTTCGTTAGCCACAGAACGGTATCATCTATTTATTTTTTGATTATTGAAGCTCGGCTAACACGGTACTGATACCTCTACATATATATATATATATATATATATATATATATATACACATATATATACACATATATATATATACACACACATATATATATATATACACATATATATATACACATATATATATATACACATATATATATATATATATATATATAGCAACTGTAAATATTACTGTATGTTCATTTGCATGTCTTAGACAGGTCTGCAACCCTGTCTTTCCCCATTGTCACCCAGCATACAGCGCTTCCACTGCAGCAAGGGATTCTGGGAAATGACATGCAAATAAGCACTCAGTGCCACCTTTTGTCTCAAGCTCGTATTACACAAGCCAATCCTCATATATTATATATATATATATATATATATATATATATATATATATATATGCAAATATAGCTGTATGCTCATCTGCATGTCTTAGGCAGGTCTGCAACCCCGCCTTTCCCCATTATCACCCAGCATACAGCACTTCCACTGCAGCAAGGGATTCTGGGAAATGACATGCAAATGAGCACACAGTGTCACTTTTTGCCTCAATAACCATTTTTAACATGGTTCCCTATAGGCTATATATATATATATATATATATATATATATATATATATATATATATATATATATATATATATATATATATATATCTATATCCAATAAAGAATTTCACTTGTGAGCACATTCACATGTCTTAGACAGCTCTTTCAACCATTATCACCTCGCATACAGTGCTCCCACTGCAGCAAGGGATTCTGGGAAATGACATGCAAATGAGCACACAATGTGTCACCTTTTGCCTGGAATATCCATTCACATGGAGCCCATTTAAGCTGATGTATCGCCGTTCACACAGCTTTTAAACACAGCATGGGACTAGCAAAGCAAGTTTAAACCACTTACAGACATGTTTCAACCTTGATGGGTATCATCAGTGTGAGGTTGGTTTATACTTGCTTTGAAATATTTCTAGGCTGGGTAGGTCTACCATACATTTTAAGTTATGGTGGGTGAAAAAGGCGACAGAAAAGTGAGTGATTTCAACTTACTTTGCTAGTCCCATGCGTGTATGTATATATATATATGTATGTGTATATATATATATATATATGTTGTTGCATTTGGCGCAAAGACACGATCAATCCCAAATTTGGGAATTGGTGAGGTATAGACAACAGTATATATACCCTAATCTTTAAGCAATAATTGATATTTACAGCTCGCGGCTGCCTTTATCCTAATGCGGCCGGATCCGCAGCGCTCTGATAACCGCGGGCAGATGCAGTATATATTTTTTTTTCTGGAGCGGTTTCCGGTATCTTAGCAATCAAATTTTTAGCGCTGTCTGATATACTGCAATACCGTCTAAAATCACAGGTGGGCGTTCACGAGCTGTTGTCTTAAATATCTAATAGCCATTCAACCTACAGTTCAGCCTTACATTTTCTGCAAGTCTGTGTGCGTGCGCAGTATTTGTAAAATCGAAGATTTACAGTATACAGTATTACAAAAATATAACGTCGCGTCTTCTTCTAATATAAAATTAACACATTTCTATATGTACTGTATTATTTTGTAATCAGTACTTTTACTTCTTTTCATACTGTTTTTATATTATGCTTGTACTGTACCGTACTGTATGTCTCAATTAAACATTGTTGAAACTCATAGGCGTGTTACAGTATCACATTTCGGCGCATACAGTACAGCGCTCTCCCTCCCTCTCTCCCCCGCACACACACAAGGCTAAAGTACTATTTCAACTTCTTATCTACAGTACACCTCTCCCAGCCAGATGGCTTTCTGAAAGCCAGATGGCTTTCTAGCTTCAATCATCCCGAACCTGTCATCACATTCCTGCGTGTATAACGTACAGGGCCTGGTGTCATTTCAGCGCATGCGTGTATAACTTCACATTTATTTGGAAGTTCAAATCTGAATTTTTTTTTTTGTTTGGTTTTTTTTTCGTTTCCAGACATGTGCCTGCATAAAAATTCTTGGTATTCTGATATTCAATCGGTACTGTAGCTTTTTAATGCGACACTAGTCATTCACATGCTTTATGTGATTTTTATTGATTTGGGGGTGTGGGGATCAAAACATTATGGTGACCTGTTGAAAATATTTCTTTGAACTACAGTACAACTACTCCTTCATGCAGATTTACCCCCCTCCCCCCACAAACACACACAAGGCTCAAGGATTTCAACTTCTTATAGACACCTCTCACAAACCATTCATTTTCAAAAGGTTGGCTTTGTGCTTTTAATCGTCCGAGCCGAGCCTGGTGTCAAATCTCTGCGCCTGCGTGTAATCCTCTTTGGGAAGGTACCTAGTTGATTATTAATGCGCATGCGTGTATTACTTCACATTCATTTGGAAGTTCAAGTCTGAATTTTTTTTTGTTTTTTTTGTTTCGTTTCCAGACTTGTGCCTGCATAAAAATTCTTGGTATTCTGATATTCAATCGGTACTGTAGCTCTTTAATGCGACACTAGTCATTCACATGCTTTATGTGATTTTCATTGATTTGGGGGTGTGGGGAATATGAAAATATTTATTTGAAAATATTTATTTAAACTACAGTACAGCTAATCCATTATGATGACTCATCCATCAACCCCCCCTCCAACCCTTTGAGGCTTTGTTTACGGTAACGCATGCGCACTTGTGATAAGCCCTTCTTGAATTGAATATGTTAATCTGATTAGCCAATGAATAGAAATGTGTATCCACACCTTCCCGAATTTTATTTGTTAATCTCACAAACATTTCTTGGCAACTACAGGAAGTAGTGTAGCCCCTAAGCACTTCACACACAAACCCAAAGCCTTCTTGAAGAATCCCCCCCCCCCCACAAACACACATACACACATTCAAAGTGAATTTAAAGTTCAAAGAAAAAAAAGAGATTTAAAAAATATTCTTAGGGGGTGGGGGTAGCTGTTTCAATTATTACGATTATCGTGAATGTAATGAAATATTTATTTTATTTTATCAGGAATAAAAAATACAAATTATCATGAATAATACAAAATCCAGTGTTTATCTTCTTTGTACACGTACAGTAGTGTACTGTAGTTCTTCTGTCAGTTGAAAATTGAGGGCCGGTGCATTATCATGGAAGAATGAAAAATACAAATAATCATGAAAAATACACATTTAAAATAATAAAAACAGTAATACAAATTTTTAGTCTTTCTCTTCTTCGTCATGGCCACATTTCATTCTGTAGTTCATTGAGAGAGGGGGGGTTTGTGTAAATGTGTGTACTGTAGATACACTATACACACAGTTCACACAATTTACACATGATAGCCCCCCCCCTCACCCCGCCCATCCTTTTTTAGTGCAGCTCTCTGTGAAAAAAATCCAAAGTACACTCAGGAAAAAAGGGATCCAGCGCTCCACAGATTTCTAAATAAGTAAATGTATAGTGCCACACAACGTTTCGACCAATAGGTCTTTCTCAGTGCCTAGTCACTTGAGAAAGACCTATTGGTCGAAACATTGTGTGACACAATAAATTTACTTATTTAGAAATCCGTGGAGCGCTGGATCCCTTTTTTCCACGCCTAGAGATGGCACCCCACACATGCATCTTCACAGGGTATTTTGGACGCAGCTTCATAGATATGCATCCTTTTTTGTGGATTGCAAAGGTGGCAAATCTCTCCAGCGATACAGTAGACTCGTCAGTAAAGATGCAATCCTGAAAAGTTTCGCCACTGTCAATCCATGCCTGTGCCTGGACCACTCTCTTGATCTTGTTGACGTCCCTTATCATAGGCTACGCTCTGTAATGACAAGGAATAATTTTATAGGTACAGTACAGTTTCTTAAACCACACTTTTACCTCCTATACTGTCCAGTACTAACCTCACACGTCCATATTTCCATCCAATTCTGCGTCTCATCTTCTTGATGCTGGTCTCTGATACAGTTAGATTGTGATTTTTATGCAGAATGTCTTTTACCCGTAATAGACACTCTTCTCATCATTCTCTTCACTTATTTGGTCAACCAGAAGAGTTGTCTCCCTACAGGAAACAACAATAAGTTACAGTAGCCCACAAGTACAGTACATAATTTATGCTCAGGCCTACAGTATAGCTAAATATATATAATACTGTAATATAATAGTTATATAAATATACAGCGATAACAATAATAATAGATATATATATCTATATAATAGATATATATAGAATACAGTTATATAAATATACAACTATATAACAGTTATATATAACTGTTGTATATAACAGATATAATATTAACGGTACTTAATGTGTGTGTGTCAGAATGGGAGTAAACTGTGTACTGTAATGAGGGGGTTGTGAGTGCGTGAGTCATAATGAGTAATAATGAAGTGAGTGATAATTAAGGAAAGAGGTGCACCTCACTTTCAACTAGAATTGATTATAAGAATGTAGGAATGCAATTATGATAATAGAGGAAGGAGGTGTAACACAAAAAAAAAATTGTACAGTACAGTTTATCTAATAATTGCTAGGAAAATTATTCTGTTTAAAACAATAAGCCATCTAACCAATAAAAGTGCTATTGCAGTACTGCACGGTACAGAAAACATACAGTACAGTATTCAAAATACTTTACAGTATACTGTAGTACAGTACTTACGCGGTAGTTACCGTTGGTGTCCTCTTGAATTTTATGGTCTTACCGTGGGCATGATTGCTCATGGTGGCTGCTGGTAGAACGCGGCCTGAAGTACTTAACCAGCTTTGAATATCTGCAATGCGTTGTCCTCTCGTGTACATCTCCTTCATTCTCATGCTGAGATCCTTAGAAATCTTTTTAACAGGCATCGCTGCGTGTAGAAAGAAATGCAAGCACAAGAATGTGTAGTCGATGTTTAGTCTGTGTATTCAACGTGCAGTGAATCCAAAAAATGGATCCTTAGAAATCTTTTTAACAGGCATCGCTGCGTGTAGAAAGAAATGCAAGCACAAGAATGTGTAGTCGATGTTTAGTCTGTGTATTCAACGTGCAGTGAATCCAAAAAATGGATGGTGTATTTACTTTAATGACTCACATTAGAGTACGCCCACTTTTAACACCTGCACCTCGTCGCCATGCATAAAAGGTGAGACACATTGCATGTACAGAATAAATGTATACTTTTTATTTTTGGGGTTTATTATACAGTACAGTATGTAAAAAAGTATTTTATACTTTTTGAAAAAAACAGCATACTGTTTCAGGTTTTCTATAAAGCTCACAGTTATTCTATCCTAATCAATAAAAATGGCACTGATTCAGATTCAGCAGTGTGCAAGCATCATTACAAAAAGCGATATTATCCATCGAAATCCCTCCATTTGCTGTTCTCAGCCTGAGCTGTTCTCTCTGCGCAAACATCGGCACATTAAAAATTATTTTAAATACATTTTTATTTATAGTGTAGATGTGCAGGGGGTCTCGGGAGCTGAACCGCACTGGTTTCAGGTCCGGGGACCCCCTGCTCCCCGAGATACAGACCCCTTTATGAGGTGCCGGTATCCCTCTGCGTTTAAAGGTCCCGATCACGTGATCGCGGCCTGTAAACCAAGCAGAGCAGAGGGATACCGGCACCCCCTAAAGGGGCCTGTATCTCGGGGAGCAGGGGGTCCCCGGACCTAAAACCACAGCGGTTCTGCTCAGGAGACCCTCTGCACATGTACAGTATAAATAAAACACATATATAAATAAACACTCGTTCTTTACCTTTGCGGCTATGCGCTATGGTAAAGAAGCAGCATTTCTGTATTTTAATAATATTGTACAGTGAGCAGGGGGTTCCCTGAGCCAGAAATCTAAACTCAGGGTGCCCCCTGCTCCTGCTCAATATTATTAAAAATACAGAAATGCTGCTTCATTACCATAGCGGATAGCCGCTAAGGCAATGAAGGGGTTAACCCACCGTGCCCGCTTTATTGTGGGGGGTGAAGGGGGTATTTGGCCCTTGGTGTGAGTTTAGGGCTTGCGGGGTGGTTGCGGGTGCACTTAACCACTTCACAACCGTAGCAGTTAATACCGCTACGGTCATGAAGGGGTTAAGCCCTCCCGCTACCACCACCCCCGCAAGCCCTAAACAAGCACCGTTGGGGCTAATACCCCCTTCACCCACCCCCGCTACCCACAATAAAAAAAAAACTCACACACAGCAGCCGCCAAAAAAGAAAGAAATAAATCTAAATAAATAAATGACTATAAATAAATACATTTGAAATACATTTTTATTTATAGTGTAGATGTGCAGGGGGTCTCCGGAGCTGAACCGCACTGGTTTCAGGTCGGGGGACCCCCTGCTCCCCGAGATACAGGCCCCTTTATGAGGTGCCGGTATCCCTCTGCTTGGTTTAAAGTTCCCGATCACGTGACCGCGGCCTGTAACCCAAGCAGAGGGATAACGGCACCCCCTAAAGGGGCCTGTATCTCGGGGAACAGGGGGTCCCCAGACCTAAAACCACAGCGGTTCAGCTCCGGAGACCCTCTGCACATCTACACTATCAATAAAAATGTATTTTAAATGTATTTATTTATATTCATTTATTTATTTAGATTTATTTATTAATTGTGCTGCTGCTGCTGCTGCGTGTGATTTTTTTTATTGTGGGTTGCGGGGGTGGGTGAAGGGGGTATTAGCCCATTCGGTGGTTGTTTAGGGCTTGCGGGGGGGTAGCGGGTGCACTTAACCCCTTCACGACCATAGCGGTATTAACTGCTACTGTCGTGAAGGGGTTAAGTGCACCCGCAACCCCCCGCAAGTCTAAAACTCACACCAAGGGCCAAACACCCCCTTCACCCATCCCCGCTACCCACAATAAAAAAAATTCACGCACAGCAGCCCCACAATTAATAAATAAATCTAAATAAATAAATAAATACATGAAGAGAAATAAATATATACTGTATATATATATATACTGTATATATACAGTATATATATAAAATAACAATCCCTATACATATACAGTATATATATATATACACACACAGTATATACACACACATGATGAACCAATATACAAATACAGTACATGTAGAATGGTTATCAAAATCATACTGTCCTACAAATAACGCTTCTCCATACAGACAATAATAATAATCCATTTAATAATCCTAACTGATCTTACAATATAAAACATAACATTCCAATCCACACAGTACATTGCATTTACATTGTATAAATGATGCATAAAATCTATGCACCATATACATTCTGCAAATGAATGTTAACAATATCATTGCAAGCTATTGTACCAGTAAATACTAACACTTCCAAACAAGTCAACTATTATAACCAAGCAAGTAAAAAAAATCAATATATACTGTAAGTACCAACCAGAAAACACAATTTAAAACCAAAGCTAACCCTTACAATACCAAGGATTACATCTATCTAATTGTAAAAAACCGTATACATTATACATACATTGAAGCATTGCAATAAACAACATACAGTACAGTACATCCCCTGTATCTCCCTGCCTTCAGTGTAATCTGTTTAAAGCCCCCCCCCCTAATGTTTCTGTTAAACAGATTACACTAAAGGCAGAGAGATTTAAAGCACCTTCCCCCCTAATGTTTCTGTTAAACAGATTACACTGAAGGCAGAGAGATTTAACAGAAATATTAGGGAGGGGGGAGGGGGCTTTAAACAGATTACACTGAAGGCAGAGAGATTTAAAGCCCCCTCATGTTTCTGTTAAATCTCCCTCCCTGCCTGCATTGCTGTGAGTGCAGTGTATGTAAATGTGGGGAGGGGGGGGGACCCAATGTGCATACTTTGAGGTCTAACCACCCTCACCCCCTACCCACATACAGTTACCCCCCCCCCATCCTGGCCATGGCCCCTCCGCTTCTGCAAAACAGACACAAAAATTAAAACATCCAAAGTAATGTCCCCTAACCCCTTAATCACCATAGCGGTTATTAACCGCTACAGTCATGAAGGGGTTAACCCACCCTCACCCACCACTCGGGATGCCTACATACCCTCCCACACTAACCCCCCCGTGAGGCCTAACCACCCAGTCAGTACCCACAAGGGAGGCCTACCCACATACCGTTGGGGAAACACCCCACCCCCAGTACCCACAATAAAAACAGTACAATGACCCACAATAAACAGCATTATATTTATTAAATACATTACCCACCCCTGTGCCCCCCCATAAATACAAGATTTATCCTTTTACATACAGGGTTCATAACGCAGCCCCACGCTAGTCCCCGGTGGGCTGGCAGGGCACCTGAACAGACCTACAGTTTACCAGCAGCCCTTTTTACACAGGTTCTGGAGGCCTGCTGGTGGATCCTGCCATTACCATGGCCCCCAGGTGGTCTCCTTGGGACACCGTGGGCCACAATTGGGTCCCCACGGTAGGCCCAAGGATGTCTGGGAGCCCCGGGTCAAACCCACAGGTGTCTGCGGGGCCTCGGGTGGTTCCCTTGGGGGTCTGGGGAACTCACGGGTGCTCACTACAGGTCCGCGGTGCCCCCACAGAAGTGGGACCACACATCATCATCCCCGCACCTACGGGTCGGCGGTGCCCCCACAGAAGTGGGATCACACATCGTCATCCCTGCATGTGTCACCCGTGGAACCACCAGCCTGATACCCTTGGGATACCCGAGAATACCCACAGGTGGTCTCCAGAGGTCCCACGCAGAATCACGGAACCAACCCTGAATGTAAAAAAAATAAACCTGGCCTATACATTCAATACATACACCCTCCCCCCCAACACCTACTGTACAATAATGTGCAAAATAACTATTATCCAGATATGGATAATAGATTAATTGCCCATTATTAAAAACATTAACTAGCATATACAAATAAATAAAGTATTACTGACCTCATCATTACGAAGTGTCCGTCGCCAGCGCCTTCCTTCTCTTGCCCACACAAGACATAGCCAATACCAAGCCAATACATTGCAAGTACATTCAGATATCAATTAACCAGTTAAACACCTTATCGGATAATAACCGCAAAGGTGATTAAGGGGTTAAGCCACACAGGCCCGATACCCACTCTTCACCCATGAATTTGTACTGTGGCTTCATCATGCAACTATATATATATATATATATATATATATATATATATATATACTGTATATATATACAGAGAGACAGAGAGAAAGAGAGAGAGAGATATATACAGTATATATATATATACACACGTTATATACACACACCCATGATAAACCAATTTACAGTACAAATAAATGTAGAAGGGTTATCAAAAGCATACTGTCCTACAACCAAACACTTCTCCATACAGACACTACATTAAAATCAATTTCCTTTAAAAATCCTAACTGATCTCACAATCTATATCATCACAAACCAATGAAAAACCTCACATTCCAATATATATGATGCATAAAATCTATGCACCATATACATTCTGCAAATTAATCAACCAAGTAAACAAAAATCAATTAGCAATCATTATTTACATCCCTAAACCTTTGACACTACATCCCGAACAATGAAACCATTAACAAATTCACGCCTAGAGCAGAACAATTAAGCCTTTGAAAAAATATAAGTACCGACAAAAATACAACCTTTACAACCAAGCCTATCCCTGACCTTCCTCAAACACACAATACAATACCAAGGAATACATCTATCTAATTTTAAAATACTTTAAACTCACAATAAAGCATAGCAGCATACCCAAAATAATTTAAAACACATCTAATCTAGCTTTTAAAACATCATCATTTCTTACCCTGAATGTACAGTACAGTATATAACAAGAGACAGGGGGTGCACAATGATGCATCCAATTGACAAAACATATAAAGTAAAATACTTCAATAATAATAATTGGTTATTTAGTTAACCCTTTGGCCAAAGGCGTCATGAGCCTGCATACCAACGTCAAGGTATAACCAAAATAATGCAGGTCCTACACTACACTGTGAACACTTCCTTTTACCTCGGTGAGAGGGTCTATTTTGATCTGGTTTGAAACTGATTGGCCGGCGAAGCCGGCCAATTCAGTTGAACAGCAATTCTACTTGTTACCAAGTAGAACAAAGATAAACCAGTCAAACAAAAATTAAATGAACCCAACAAGTGCACTGATGAAGTGCACTTAAAATAGAAGGGTTAAATCTGAAGAACCCTGATTGGTGGATACCGAGCAAAGCACCCCGCCTAACGCCCACTGGGAGGCAAACTCTGAAACCGTCCCAGTAGACTCGGCGTACGAGTACTCTGCCCGAATACGGGAGTGCACCAGCGCCCGGAACATGACCACGATGTTTGTCGGGACCCCCCCCTCCAAACACTGCTTCCTGGTTTTACAAATGGCTACCTTAGCCAATGCCAGGAGCAGGTTGACCAGGAGATCCCTAGGCTTATATTCCCGGGACACTGGGCACCCAAAAATAAAAAGATGAGGTGAGAAGTGCAACCAGAACAGCAGGAGTAAGCTCCTCAAGAAGGAAAAGAGGGGCTGCAGTCTGGCACAACTCGAATAAATGTGATATACGGACTCCCGCTCGCCACAGAAGGGACAGGTGGCGGGGGAGTCCGTGAAGTGTGCCAAATACTCTCCTGTGCTCAGTGCTCCGTGGAGGACTCTCCAACTCAAATCCCCGGCGGGACGGGGAACCAAAGATGAATAGAGTTCCCTCCACCGGGGTCTCTCATCCTTGTTCGCTGGGAATACCCGCCTCCAGATGGTGTCTGGGCGGGTGACAAGGGCGAGGTAGTGCACTATATGGAGCACCAGAGAATACAGGACTTTCCTCGGCATGCCGCGGAAACATGCCGGGGACATTTCCCCCAACTTGCTGAGGTTGGGGAGAGAAGAACCCGAGGGGGTTGCCGTGACCTTGGTTCTATGCAAAGATCCGGAGAGCCGAAGTTGATAGGATGACAAGGCTTTCCGGTCTGCAATACCCCCTCAATGAAGGTGCGGGAGTCGGGGTGTATGGCATCTTTAATCTCCTGGATCAAACGACGAGGGACGCGGGCAGAACGCAGATCCATACGGGGCGCGAGCACCTCTGCCCCTACCCAATCCCGCCGCTCATAATCCAGGAGATCCCCGACTCTGGTCACCTGCGCCAGGATTAGCCGGCGGCAAATAGAGGGTGAATCCAACATCCGAGCCCCCACTGCCGGATTATACAGCAGGGGCTCGGCGAGGAAATCAATCCCCACCGCCTGTTTCTTCCTGGTCGTGGAGACTAGTTTCCAGGCCTTCAGTAAGTCCCGGTAGTATGCCGGCAGCTCCGAGAGGTTTCTACCTAAACCCTCGGGCCTGATGAAAAAGAGTTGCCGGTCATACCTCATATTGCGCAGCTGGCGAAAGAAAAAGGTTGCCAGCTGGCACCACTGCGGAGACGGATCTGCGAATAGGTATCTCTGCAGGTATTGGAGGCGGAAAGTGTGTAACTGGGAGCGGACACACACCACTCCCTGTCCACCCTCCTCCAAAGGGAGACACGCAACTCCCACAGAGACCCAATGCTTCCCCATCCAGAGAAAATCCATCAACTTCCTCTGGATCTTGTTGATAAATTCGGGGGTCGGACCCATGGCTATCAGCCGGTGCCAAAGCTGACTGGCCACCAGCTGATTGATTACCAGGGTTCTTCCCCTAAGGGAAAGCATCCTCGACAGATACACCCAAGACCCCAGATGAGCAATGACTCGTTCCTCAAGATCACTGAAGTTTTCTGGGGCTGGGTCTTCCGCAGCAGACAGGTAGACTCCCAGATATTTGAGAGTATCGCTCCCCCACGAGATATTACGAAACGCGGGGGGCAAAAGAGTCCACCTGTAAGGGACCCACTAAGATGCCGGAGCACTTGGACCAGTTGATCCGAGCAGAAGAGGCCGCGGTGTAGACCTCTTAGCACTCCTGTGCCCGCTCTAGATCATCTAGGTCCTGGGCCACGAGGAGCACATCATCGGCATAAGCCGACAGGACTACCCGCATGTCGGACTCCCGCAGCACCAGCCCGGTAAGCCTCTTCCTCAGTAGGCAGAGGAAGGGCTCAATGGCCAGCGCGTACAGTTGCCCAGACAGGGGGCACCCTTGACGCACTCCCCGACCAAACACAAAAGGTGCCGTCAGGGACCAGTTACTCTTCACCAGACACTCTGCAGAAGCGTACAGCATCTGGAGAAAGCCCACAAATTGTGGGCCGAAGCCAAACGCCCGCATGGTCTGCATAAGGTAACGGTGATCCACTCTGTCAAACGCCTTCTCCTGATCTAGGGACAGGAAGGCGAGTGATAGACCAGTCCTCTGCGCGTAGTACATCAGGTCCCGGACCAGAAAAATGTTGTCATGAATGCTCCGGCCCGGGACAGTATAGGACTGGTCGGGGTGAATCACCTCTGCCAGCACGGACTTGAGCCTCAGCGAAAGCGCTTTGGCTACGATCTTATAGTCCGTGCTGAGCAGTGAGACCGGTCGCCAATTAGAGATCTGACGGAGATCCCCCTTCTTCGGCAGTAAAGACAGTATTGCCCGCCGACACGAAAGTGGCATCTCACCGATCTCCAGGGCTTCGGCTAGGACCTCGGTGAAATCAGGTCCCAGCATCTCCCAGAAAAACCGGAAGAACTCCACAGTCAGCCCGTCTAGCCCAGGCGCTTTTCCGCGGGACATGAGACTGAGGGCTTCAGAGAGCTCGGCCAGAGTCAAAGGTAACTCAAGCCGCTCCCTTCCATCCTCACCGACCGTGGGAAGCCCCTCCCATAAGACCCTGCATTTATCTGGCTGGATGGACTCCGGAGAGAAAAGATCTACATAGAATCTCCGGGTTCTGTCCCGGATGCTCTCCGGGTCAGTCAGAGAGGTACCGTCCTCTGCCAACAGGCATGTGATATGTCTACGGTTTCCCCTCTTTTTCTTCAGTGTGTAGAAGAGGCGCGACCCGCGATCCATCTCTCGAAGGAAGTTGATGCGGGATCGCACATACGCCCCCCGAGCTCTCCGATCTTCCAAGTCCCGGAGAGCGCACTTCCTCTCCACGTACATACTCTGCAGGTATTGGTCTCCCGCCACAGACAGCCGCTTCTCGAGATCGAGCACCTCCTCCCTGAGAGCCTCGATCTCAGCATCGCGCCGCCCGCTGGCACCTCTGGTGTACTCCTGACATACGAGGCGCAGATGAACCTTGCCCACGTCCCAGCACTGCTCTAACGTGGCAAAGTCTGACCTGCAACCTCTCCAGGCCATCCAAAAGTCTCGGACTCACGTCGCAAACCCCTTGTCCTCCAACAACGTATTATTGAAATGCAAATAAGCGGCCGAAGGTGCTGCAGGTAGCAGCATCACCGTCACGGACGCACAATTGTGGTCCAAAAACGGCGCCAGCCTAATGGCACTGGACTGGGCTCGCGACAGGCTGTGGCTGGAAATATACAGCCTGTCGATCCGGGACCAGAACATCCGTTCACCCCTAAACACCCTAACATGGGTGAACTCAGTGGATGCCTCAGGATGTTGTTCTCGCCAGACGTCTACCAAGGAGTAGCGGGTGATGACCTCCCTCAAGGCCGACGCAGAACACGGGTGTGGCTCCTGACCATTCCGGTCCTTCCGAGCCTCGAGGGTACAGTTAAAATCCCCCCCGAGCACCACGTATTCGTCCGCGTCGACTGTCTCCAGGTATTCAGACATTCTGACGAAGAACTGCCTTCTCAGTTGTCCGGTGGCAGGAGCATACACGTTCAGGAAATTAAACGTTTAGTCCTCGTGTCGGACCCTGATATGCAACAGGCGACCTGGAACAACAGCTTTGGCAAGCAGCAGCTCTGGTTGAAAAGACTCAGAGAACAGGGTCACCACCCCACTAGATGTTGAAGTGAGATGCCTGAAGAAGACACTGCCTCGCCACTCCAAATGCCAGCTGGCTTCAGCCTCTGGAGTGGTATGGGTTTCCTGCAGGAAACTCACAGAATACTTCCCCTTCTGCAAAAAGGAGAGTACCTGTAACCTGCGAAACCCATCCTTACAGCCGTTAACATTTAGCGTACCAATGCTTAACGCCATTGGTAATCAGGAGTTTTTTGGTTCCCCACAGGTGCTCAGGGTACTATACCCCGAGAAGCCTTTACGTGGTCTCGCATCACTTTTTCAAACTTCAGGACACGAATATGGATAGCCCCGGAGATTTTGGCCTTGTGGTTGGCCCTGATGTAAGCTCCGAGAGAATGGAGAATGACCGAGGCATCTTTCCACTTCTCAAGGGCCAACTTCACCTTCAAGTTTTTATGCTTGTGGAGGGTATCCTCTAGGAAAGCATCTAGCTCCTGGGCAGGGATAACAGGGGTCAAAGAGTCCACCGACTCCACGGTGCCAGAAGACTCCTCACTGAGCCCCAACTCCTTAAGCTCCTCTTGACTGAAAGGCTCAAGACCCTCACCCTCCCCTGCGGGGGTCTCTCTCAGTCCTACAGTGGGTTCCCCCTTCGGTGTTTCCACGAGGGGGTCCACTAAATCCTCCACTTCCAACCCCGTGGTAGGATGTTCAGGGGTATCTGGTGGCGGCATGGCAGAGGCAGCGGCTTCTGAAGTGACCTTTTGAACAAAAAAGGTACTCATTACCCTCCTGGTCTCCTCTATCGCCGTGTAAGTAAACGGAATGTTAGGGGCATCTGCCTCAATCACGGGAGGGCACTCTTCTGTAGGCACCCCAAGGAGAGAGTCTAGCCTGGCAGTCATCTTTGACAAAGACCAAAACTCCCCACTAAGAGGGCTCACGTCAGATAGCCTCCAGTTGAAATCCGAAGTGCTCACTAAAGCATCCCTACCTACACCTGCCTCCCCCTCTCCATCCTCAACCATGGGGGTCAGCCCTAGACCATCCCCTACTTCTGGTGACGCAAAACCTGACTCCGCCTCAGGTGCGACACTCGAAGGCGGTACAGCCGGAGGGGGATCTTGGCTGGCTCCAAAGATAGGTGCATTCGGCAAGGCAAATTAACCGAAGCACAATTCTCCTGGGGATGCTCTCCAACCGGGAGGGGCGTTGAGAGGCACCCCAACGTCTATATCTATGGGCAAGGCCTCATGCTTCTGAGCATTTTGGCCTTCCACCCCAGAGACGCCGGGTACCTTCAGTTGTATTCCCTCCAGAAATTCGAGGGGGGGGGGGCTGTACGTGTGTAGGATCCGGTTTACACTGGCTAATCGTAACCAGTGGGCCGGACAGGACCACCTTTTGCGGAACTGATGTTACGTTCCGCTTCAGAGACTTCAGAAGGTAAACGTAATATGGTTCACCCTCCTCTACCTCCTCAATCACCCTCTTATTTGTTTTAAATTTCCTCTTTCTGGGAATTGATTCCCCAGGAGAGATTGCCGCTACCTCCATAACAGGAGCTTCCTCCTGCTCCCCCACACTCTGTACGGTGCTTAAATTGGGGGTAAGGTGTTCTTGGGGGGGACAGCGACAACAGAGGGTGACTGTTGTGGGGTGACTTTTCCTTTCTCCCTCTTTGTAGGGGGGAGAGGTTTAGATGTCACTGTTTGAGTTGAGGCAGTGACATCTTCTGTGATCCCAGTGGGGACCTGGGCCCTTGAGGTCTTTTCCTTCTCCCTCTGTTCTTTGGGGAGAGGTTCAGACGTCACTGTTTGAGATGGGCCAGTGACATCTTCTGTGGACCCAGGGGAGGGCTGGGCCCTCAAGGGCTCCGCCGCGGTGGGCGCAGCGGCACAGGGTATTTCCCCTCGGGGGGAGACAGTGATAACAGAGGGTGGTCGCTCCAGGGCGACCCCCTCTCCTTCTCTCCGCTCTCCAGGGAGAGGTGCAGAAGTCACTGTTCCAGATGGGACAGCGACATCTCCTGTAGTCCCTGGAGGGACCTGGGCCCCCGAGGGCTCTGCTGCGGTGGGCGCAGCGGCACAGGGTATTTCCCCTCGGGGGGAGACAGTGATAACAGAGGGTGGTCGCTCCAGGGCGACCCCCTCTCCTTCTCTCCGCTCTCCAGGGAGAGGTGCAGAAGTCACTGTTCCAGATGGGACAGCGACATCTCCTGTAGTCCCTGGAGGGACCTGGGCCCCCGAGGGCTCCGCTGCGGTGGGCGCAGCGGCACAGGGTATTTCCCCTCGGGGGGAGACAGTGATAACAGAGGGTGGTCGCTTCAGGGCGACCCCCTCTCCTTCTCTCCGCTCTCCAGGGAGAGGTGCAGAAGTCACTGTTCCAGATGGGACAGCAACATCTCTTGTGGTCCCTGGAGGGACCTGGGCCCCTGAGGGCCCTGCTGTGGTGGGCACAGCGGTACGGGGTGTCTTGGCAGAGGGAGGGGCGGGTGTAGGAGTTGGGATAGGTCCTCTGTTCCCTTTGGGGCAAATCCTATGAGTATGCCCCAGCTCCTTGCACAGATAACATCTGATTCCCTCCGTGCCATAGAACACTGTGTACATTATGCCCTCGTAGGGCACCCTAAAAGAACCCTCCACAGATTCTGTGTTCCCCAGCAGCAGCACTTGTACCTGCCGCCTAAATGAGAGCACGTGCCTCAGCGCTCTATCCCTGCAGCCCAGTGGAATTTTTGTTATGGGAGATTTAATGTCTCCCAGGACTTGCAGGTGCAGCCGCATGAGGCTATCTGGGATGAAGGGGGGCACATTGGAGAGAATAATTCTAGTGCCTAACCCCTCCATGTACATCTTGCTGGCCGCCACCACAGCAGAGGGACCCACAACGTCTGCCACAGCCCTAACATAAATCTCCATGCTAAGGCCAGGTGACATTGGGCACCTCACCCCAAGCTTCCTGCTCAGACAGGGCGTGGCCCCAGCATTGTTATTACTGGGGTCAACGCCTGCAGCTGCCACCTGCGCCCAAATTGGAACTGGGACTGCAGGGGTTAAACTGACAACAGGAGCTGGGGGAGGTGTAGCCAGGGCACTGGAAGTACCAGGCCTAGGGCTGTGGTTATTGCTCCTAGGGGCCCCAGTTTTTGGAGTCCGATGTCCAGGTGTGGCCCCTGTTGCTGCACTAGTCCTATTCCCCCCAGGCATGATGAAATAAGCCTCTAAGTAAGGGGATGAAATTGTGCTTAGGGAGAGAGATGCAGAGAGGTAACTGTCTTTTTAAGAACCAATTAACTATCTCTCTGCACAGGGAGGGAAAAGAAAACAGCTTTTAAAACCTGCTGTAATCTTCTCTTTCTCCCTTTAATTATTTAACTCTCTCTCTCTTATAAGAAACCACACACAAAAAAGAAGGTTTTAAAATAAGACACAGAGCTCTCAATTGCAAATGAAAAAGAAAGAAATCAGGCTTTAAATTAAAGTGAAAACTGGAAGTAAAACAACCAGAGGTGGGGGAGGGGAGAGGGGTTGAGACTGCAATTTCTGCCAGCCAAATTGCAGCTTTGCTGGGTTGAAATACAGCAGCCTCTGGGTGAAAACAAAAATGGTTTTTAAACCTGAAAAAAACCACCCAAACCCTCTACAAAAACCACTGTATACTCACAGTATACTCCCCCACAGATCCACACCAAAGTATACCAAAAAAGAAAGAAGAAAAAAAGAAAGAATACAACCTGATTCTTCAGCAATTGCCTGGGAGCTCTGAGTGCAAGAGAAGCAGGCTCCAGCACAGCTACACACAGGAAAACAGGGCCTATGCAGAACCCTTCCTTTTACCTCTGTGAGAGGGGAAACCATAATGGGTCTTGTTCCTGCAGCAAGTGAAATGACCTTCCAAGTTAAAAGGGTGAAGGAGGAGGAGTGAGCTCTGGGGGGAGGTGCCACAGCCTCCAAAGAGACATAGGTTAACACAGATACCCAGCAAGCTCAAACTCCCACACCCACCACAAAGTGAATATATATTTATGTCAACCAGAGAGCTACTGAGCGTGGCAATTGTATATAACAAGAGACAGGGGGTGCCCAATGCTGCATCCAATTGACAAAACATATAAAGTAAAATACTTCAATAATAATAATTGGTTATTTAGTTAACCCTTTGGCCAAAGGCGTCATAAGCCTGCATACCAACGTCAAGGTATAACCAAAATAATGCAGGCCCTACACTACACTGTGAACACTTCCTTTTACCTCTAGACATATATACATACATACATACAGTGGCAAGAAATGATATACCACAAAAAAAAAATACACATGTTAAAAAACCTTTTGAAAAAATGAACAATTTAAATAAAATACATTTCTTTAGTTAACTTACCATTACTTGCCCCCACCGATTCCCGTTGCGCAGCTTACTCACGAACCAATCCACGATCAGGAACCCATAAAATAAAAAACCATAAAATAATAAACATTAAACTAAAAATCCAAATCAATCCACGGGTCTTCTACTTGTAATCCATCTTCATCTGTATTCTTCTTTCTTCTATCTCCTTTCAGCGGGGCGGGGTCTTCTCCCCGTCTGCGGCCACGCCCTGGTCTTCTTTCTTGCCCGGAGGTCCTTCCTCCGCGGCGTCTGGCTTCAAAATGAGACGACATAGGCTTTTAAAGGCCTATGACGTCACATTTTTCGTCATGGTTCCCACGGTCCTGATTGGGCCGTGAAAACCATGTGTTTTGGCCGACAAAAAAAAAATTATGATGTTACTTAAAGGGAATGAAAGCACAGCCAATCAGAATGGCTTTGCTTCAATTGCCTTTAAGATGACATCATGAAAAGGCACATGGCCGTGCACACATGGTACTAGAGCCAATCAGAGCGTGGGAACTTTATCCCTACTCTGATTGGCTCTGGTATACCATGTGTCAGGGGCTTGGGGGAGAAAGGATGTGACGTCAATGAAAACCTGTCACATGGTATGGTAGCCAATCAGAGCGTGGGAACTCCATCCCTACTATGTCGTCTCAAAAACAATTAGATTGTAAGCTCCTCGGAGCAGGGACTCCTTCCTTAATGTTACTTTTACAGTATGTCTGAAGCACTTATTCCCATGATCTGTTATTTATATTTGTTATTTATATGACATGTATTACTACTGTGAAGCGCTATGTACATTTTATGGCGCTATACAAATAAAGACATACATACATACATACATACATTTTGAAGCCAGACGCCGCGGAGGAAGGACCTCCGGGCAAGAAAGAAGACCAGGGTGTGGCCGAAGACGGGGAGAAGACCCCGCCCCGCCCCACTGGAAGGAGATAGAAGAAAGAAGAATACAGATGAAGATGGATTACAAGTAGAAGACCCGTGGATTGATTTGGATTTTTAGTTTAATGTTTATTATTTTATGTTTTTTTATTTTATGGGTTCCTGATCGTGGATTGGTTCGTGAGTAAGCTGCGCAACGGGAATCGGTGGGGGCAAGTAATGGTAAGTTAACTAAAGAAATGTATTTTATTTAACTTGTTAAATTTTTCAAAAGGTTTTTTAACATGTGTATTTTTTTGGGGGGGGGGGTATATCATTTCTTGCCACTGTATGTATGTATGTATATATGTCTAGAGAGATATATACTGTACTGTACATTCAGGGTAAGAAATGATGATGTTTTAAAAGCTGGATTAGATGTGTTTTAATTATTTTGTGTATGCTGCTATGCTTTATTGTGAGTTTAAAGTATTTTAAAATTAGATAGATGTATTCCTTGGTATTGTATTGTGTGTTTGAGGAAGGTCAGGGATAGGCTTGGTTGTAAAGGTTGTATTTTTGTCGGTACTTATATTTTTTCAAAGGCTTAATTGTTCTGCTCTAGGCGTGAATTTGTTAATGGTTTCATTGTTCGGGATGTAGTGTCAAAGGTTTAGGGATGTAAATAATGATTGCTAATTGATTTTTGTTTACTTGGTTGATTAATTTGCAGAATGTATATGGTGCATAGATTTTATGCATCATATATATTGGAATGTGAGGTTTTTCATTGGTTTGTGATGATATAGATTGTGAGATCAGTTAGGATTTTTAAAGGAAATAGATTTTAATGTAGTGTCTGTATGGAGAAGTGTTTGGTTGTAGGACAGTATGCTTTTGATAACCCTTCTACATTTATTTGTACTGTATATTGCTTTATCATGGGTGTGTATATAACGTGTGTATACAGTATAAATATACTGTATATATCTCTCTCTCTCGCTCTTTCTCTCTGTCTCTCTGTATATATATACAGTATATATATATAGTTGCATGATGAAGCCACAGTACAAATTCATGGGTGAAGGGTGGGTATCGGGCCTGTGTGGCTTAACCCCTTAATCACCTTTGCGGTTATTATCCGATACGGTGTTTAAGGGGTTAATTGATATCTGAATGTACTTTCAATGTATTGGCTTGGTATTGGCTATGTCTTGTATGGGCAAGAGAAGGAAGGCGCTGGCGACTGACACTTCGTAATGATGAGGTCAGTAGTACTTTATTTATTTGTATATGCTAGTTAATGTTTTTAATAATGGGCAATTAATCTATTATCCATATCTGGATAATAGTTATTTTGCACATTATTGTACTGTAGGTGTTGGGGGGGAGGGTGTATGTATTGAATGTATAGGCCAGGTTTATTTTTTTTACATTCAGGGTTGGTTCCGTGATTCTGCGTGGGACCTCTGGAGACCACCTGCGGGTATTCTCGGGTATCCCAAGGGTATCAGGCTGGTGGTTCCACGGGTGACACATGCGGGGATGACGATGTGTGGTCCCAACTCTGTGGGGGCACCTCTGACCCGTAGTCTGCGGGGATGACGATGTGTGGTCCCACTTCTGTGGGGGCACCGCCGACCCGTAGGTGCGGGGATGATGATGTGTGGGGCACCGCGGACCCGTAGTGAGCACCCGTGAGTTCCCCAGACCCCCAATGGTACCACCCGAGGCCCCGCAGACACCTGTGGGTTTGACCCGGGACCCAATTGTGGCCCACGGTATCCCAAGGAGACCACCTGGGGGCCATGGTGCTGGCAGGATCTACCAGCAGGCCTCCAGAACCTGTGTAAAAATCTTGTATTTATGGGGGGGGCAAAGGGGTGGGTAATGTATTTAATAAATATAATGCTGTTTATTGTGGGTCATTGTACTGTTTTTATTGTGGGTACTGGGGGTGGGGTGTTTCCCCAACGGTATGTGGGTAGGCCTCTTTTGTGGGTACTGACTGGGTGGTTAGGCCTCACGGGGGGGGGTTAGTGTGGGAGGGTATGTAGGCATCCCGAGTGGTGGGTGAGGGTGGGTTAACCCCTTAATGACTGTAGCGGTTAATAACCGCTATGGTGATTAAGGGGTTAGGGGACATTACTTTGGATGTTTTAATTTTTGTGTCTGTTTTGCAGAAGCGGAGGGGCCATGGCCAGGATGGGGGGGGTAACGGTATGTGGGTAGGGGGTGAGGGTGGTTAGACCTCACAGTATGCACATTGGGTCCCCCCCCCACATTTACATACACTGCACTCACAGCAATGCAGGCAGGGAGGGAGATTTAACAGAAACATGAGGGGGCTTTAAATCTCTCTGCCTTCAGTGTAATCTGTTTAACAGAAACATTAGGGGGGAAGGTGCTTTAAATCTCTCTGCCTTTAGTGTAATCTGTTTAACAGAAACATTAGGGGGGGGGGGCTTTAAACAGATTACACTGAAGGCAGGGAGATACAGGGGATGTACTGTACTGTATGTTGTTTATTGCAATGCTTCAATGTATGTATAATGTATACGGTTTTTTACAATTAGATAGATGTAATCCTTGGTATTGTAAGGGTTAGCTTTGGTTTTAAATTGTGTTTTCTGGTTGGTACTTACAGTATATATTGATTTTTTTTACTTGCTTGGTTATAATAGTTGACTTGTTTGGAAGTGTTTGTATTTACTGGTACAGTAGCTTGCAATGATATTGTTAACATTCATTTGCAGAATGTATATGGTGCATAGATTTTATGCATCATTTATACAATGTAAATGCAATGTACTGTGTGGATTGGAATGTTATGTTTTATATTGTAAGATCAGTTAGGATTATTAAATGGATTATTATTATTGTCTGTATGGAGAAGCGTTATTTGTAGGACAGTATGATTTTGATAACCATTCTACATGTACTGTATTTGTATATTGGTTCATCATGTGTGTGTATATACTGTGTGTGTGTATATATATATATATATATATATATATAAATATATATGTATATGTATGTATATGTACAGTATATATATATACACAGTATATACTGTATATGTATAGGGATTGTTATTTTATATATATACTGTATATATACAGTATATATATATATACAGTATATATTTATTTCTCTTCATGTATTTATTTATTTATTTAGATTTATTTATTAATTGTGGGGCTGCTTCGCGTGAATTTTTTTTATTGTGGGTAGCGGGGATGGGTGAAGGGGGTGTTTGGCTCTTGGTGTGAGTTTAGGACTTGCGGGGGGGTTGTGGGTGCACTTAACCCCTTCACGACCGTAGCAGTTAATACCGCTATGGTCGTGAAGGGGTTAAGTGCACCCGCTACCCCCCCAGCAAGCCCTAAACAAACACCGATGGGGCTAATACCCCCTTCACCCACCCCTGCTACCCACAATAAAAAAAATTCACACACAGCAGCAGCAGCACAATTAATAAATAAATCTAAATAAATAAATAAATAAATGCATATAAATAAATACATTTAAAATAAATTTTTATTGATAGTGTAGATGTGCAGAGGGTCTCCGGAGCTGAACCGCTGTGGTTTTAGGTCTGGGGACCCCCTGCTCCCCGAGATACAGGCCCCTTTAGGGGGTGCCGGTATCCCTCTGCTTGGGTTACAGGCCGCGGTCACGTGATCTGGACCTTTAAACCAAGCAGAGGGATACCGGCACCTCATAAAGGGGCCTGTATCTCAGGGAGCAGGGGGTCCCCCGACCTGAAGCCAGTGCGGTTCAACTCCGGAGACCCCCTGCACATCTGCACTATCAATAAAAATGTATTTCAAATGTATTTATTTATAGTCATTTATTTATTTATTTATTTAGATTTATTTATTTATTTTTTGGCGGCGGCTGTGTGTGAGTTTTTTTTTATTGTAGGTAGCAGGGGTGGGTGAAGGGGGTATTAGCCCCAACGGTGCTTGTTTAGTGCTTGCGGGGGGTAGCGGGAGGGCTTAACCCCTTCATGACCGTAGCGGTATTAACTGCTACGGTCGTGAAGGGGTTAAGTGCACCCGCAACCCCCCCGCAAGTCCTAAACTCACACCAAGGGCCAAATACCCCCTTCACCCACCCCCGCTACCCACAATAAAGCGGGCACGGTGGGTTAACCCCTTCATTGCCTTAGCGGCTATCCGCTATGGTAAAAGCAGCATTTCTGTATTTTTAATAATATTGAGCAGGAGCAGGGGGCCCCCTGAGTTTAGATTTCTGGCTCAGGGAACCCCCTGCTCACTGTACAATATTATTAAAAATACAGAAATGCTGCTTCTTTACCATAGCGCATAGCCGCTAAGGTAAAGAACGAGTGTTTATTTATATATGTGTTTTATTTATACTGCACATG
>NC_134485.1:154949389-154984389 GCF_040206685.1 Ascaphus truei | reverse complement strand
AATTTGGCATTTTGCTACTCCCTCAGTCCTAAAGACATCAGTAGTATCCCACAAATTAATGGTTAAAATATACATAGAAATTCCTTCTGCTGGCTGCATTGATTCCATGCTCGGCCCTACCAATAGGATCTGAAAAACTACAGGTTTTCATTTTAACACACGGCAAAGCACTTTAGGTAACTGAAGAAGACAAACAAGGCAATGGTATGACCTTTAAGTTATTAAGAATGTCACAGCATAGACAGCTAACCCGAATTTTAACAGTAGTTAATATTTCCATATTTTGAAACAGTAAATAAAAAAAGGGTTTGTGCTAAACATAAAAACTTTTACACCACTTACACTGTGCTGAACATCATCAACTGCGTTGCTTCTTTCATCATTGCCATTGTAGTTCTGTATTGCTTCGGTGTATGTCCTAAGGAAAGTGTCCTTGATCTAAAAACAACACATGTAAAGAGGTTTTGAATAATCTCTGTAGAGACTATATTAAATGAGGAAAAAAACAAAACATGTTTAATGTTAAGAGGCTAATTTTATATATACACGGGAGCTGCTATTTGGGACGGTTTTATACAAAAAGCCCCACTGACTTCAACAAGGATTTTTGGCAGAAAATGTCCTGAATGGTCGTTTTGTCGTCGTATGTAAAGAACAAGTCCACAAGCATCACAGATAACAGATTATTTCCTTTATATAGGCTCAAATTATGGGAGGTTCCTAAAATATTTGATGGGCTAATTTCTGGTATTTATTTTATTATAATACTATACATCAATTAAAACAATAAGGTTTTGGTAAAGAAAGTAGCCGGTGCTACTGTTGCTGTGTGTGACAATGGAGGCTACGTAACAATGTATCCCAGCTACCAACTCGGGCAATCACACTGCTCCTCTGGAGCGAAGAACGCCATCTGTCACTTAGTGGAACAGAAGGACTCCTTCCTGACCATCATCAGTGAAAGAGCAGACACACATTTATTTCCTTCCCAGAGGAGCTATAGAGACGTGTGTCACTTCATTTCCCTAATGTTTTTCTCCTTTTGTTGTTGTACATCATGTTTGTTGCACACATTATAATGCGCCTATGAAGTTGACCTCATGTAAAAGTGGTGTTGTAACACAAATACATTATTACCTTGCGGTCAGCGCAATACATCTGTGCGTTATATGACATTTAAGTCTATTTATTTGTTTTGGGTACTTGCCATGTGTAACAAACATTGGTGTGTAGCCGATTCTCTAATGTTCTAAAACCATCCTTTGTTCTCAAATATCTTTTGCAAATTATGAAAAATGTGTGTTTTTGAAGGAGTGGGATATTTTGCCTTAATATAACCTTAGTGTCACACATCCAGCTTTACAATGCAGATGATAGCAACCAGGCCAGAATGAAGAATGATGGGACACTAGTTTGACTGTAAACTGCTTAATGCAGCCAGACAAATGCATGTAAAGGAAGGAAGCTAAAAATCGGACACACACAGAGCAATATTTATTAAGTATCTGTGAGGCTCAGGTAGCCACGCCGCCATCAGCGTGCTTCTCACTCACTGCTACCACCGCAGGCTCCTCCGCTCCCACCTCCTGCAACGCCTGGTAATCTCCGCATTACATGCGCGCCAAGCCGGAAATAGCATGGACCTCGGGCCCGTGCGGCGCGCACACGGACGCACGCTCTCACTGACAGTCCGCCTCCCTACACCTGCACTACCACAGCCCTCACTGGACACACACCCCCACGCTGCAGGTTCCTCATTGGACTTTCCTCCCCTACTTATGCTCAGTTGCAACACTGGCAAATCGGCTGAGCATAGTTCCAGTTGTGTTGCACTCACCTCTTCTCTGCCTCCACAGTCTTGCTGCTTATCTTCCTGTGTACCGACCTGTCTTTCTACAACAATTCGCTCTTCTCCAAATGGACTACGACGACTCGGCTTTCTCCAAACCCAGACACGGCTAATGGTACATGCAAAGTTCCGTACCTCTCCTCCTCTGACCCCAGCAAGTATATCGACCATCTGCACCTCTCCAACCCCGACTCGGCTACCCCGAGCAACTCTACACTCCAGACGCGCCCCCGAGGCTGTGTGTGGCATATTATCCTTTCCCACCTCAGCACTGTGGTCCCGTTTTGATTGTGGTGAGCACAGCGTGACAGTATGCCCAGCCCCACTAACATTGACCACGTTGAGGTGGAGAGAACTCTGTCCTCTCACTCCAATATGTTCTCTAGACTAGAGAGATAGCTGGAGCAAAATGACCATCGGATGGACCTGCTACAGCAGAGCCTCCATTCCCTCACTGTCCAGGTGCAGATCGCCTCTCCCGTATCTACTCCACTGACAACTGCCGCTGCTACCCCGGTTCCCACCATGACTTCTACAGAACCCCGTCTTCCGACGCCTAACCGTTACGCAGGAGATCCCTATGGGTGAAGAGGTTTCCTAAACCAATGTTTTATCCAATTTGAGATCACCCCTTCTCGTTTTGTTTCTCCAAGATCCAAGGTGGCCTACATCATTTCTTTACTTACGGACGACCCGTTGGCTTCGGCTTCCCCCATCTGGGAGCCAAGGTCGGACCTTTCACAGGACATCGGTCTCTTTGCCAGGGAGTTCCGTAGGGTCTACGGCACTACAGGACGCAAGATGACTGCTGCTTCCTCCCTATTCCATATCTCCCAGGGAGACAGATCGGTCGCCAGGTATGCCCTGGAGTTCCGCATTATTGCGTCCGAGACGGACCAACAAGGCCTTATCTTCCGCCTTCAGCAAGGCCTTGCGGAGACCCTCAAGGACAAACTTGCAGCCCAGGAGCGCCCCACTGATCTGGAGGAACTGATTGCGGTCTGTATTCGGGTAGATCAACGCCTGCAAGAGAGGAGGGCCGAACGTTCCCGTCAAAGGAGACCGAGATCCCCTCCTCATTTCGTTGCCCCAGTCTCTCCCCACTCTGATGCTCCGGAAACCATGAAACTAGGGGGGGGAGGAGGAACAGGTTATTCCCGTCTGAGAAGCAACGCCGCCCAGCGCTGGCCTTTGTCTATACTGCGGCAACTGCGGCCATCCTGTTTCTCCACAAGCTGGGAAATGCCAACTCCCAATGAGATCCCGGGGAGTCTTGTTGGGAACACTATCAATCTCCCCTATCACTAAAGAGAGCCTCCCTACCCGAATTATGATACCAGTTGTTCTTACCGGGGAGAATTTTCACATCACTGCTATGGCTTTTGTGGATTCCAGATCTGGATGTAATTTTATATATCAATCCTTTGCAGAACAGAATAACATTCTACTCATCCGCAAGAATATTTTATTTTTATTTATTTATTTATAACATATTTTACCAGGAAATAATACATTGAGAGTTTCCTCTCGTTTTCAAGAATGTCCTGGGCATAGAGTTAAATGACAAATAATACATGGTTACAAATATATACAAGACATTGCATGCACAATTAAGATACTATATATTATGGGCGTATGTAACAGTTACAGACCAGATTAAAATGTGAGACAGCTTTGGTTTTGAAAGAACTTAAACTGGTGGTGGATGTGAGAGTCTCCAGTAGGTTGTTCCAGTTTTGGGGTGCACAGTAAGAGAAAGAAGAGCGGCCGGATACTTTGTTGAGCCTTGGGACCATGAAAAGTCTTTTGGAGTCTGATCTCAGATAATAACTGCATGTGGTAGGGATGAGGAGCTTGTTCAGATACAGTGGCGGCCAGCTTTAATCTAAAGCGGCTGCCTCCACGGGTTAAAAATAGCTGCGGACGGCGCACGGCAATCTTCAGCCATTTTCGGCCGGTTTTCCCGCGCCTCTTTTCTGCCTCCACAGTCTTGCCTTGTCTTGCTGCTTATCTTCCTGTGTACCGACCCGGCTTTCCACGACGATCCGCTCTTCTCCAAACCTGACGACTTTACTCTCTCCAAACCCAGACATGGCTACTAGTAGCTGCAACGTTCCATACCTCTCCTCCTCTGACCCCGGCAAGTATATCAACCATCCGCACCTCTCCAACCCCAACTCAGCTACCCCGACCAACTCTACACTCCAGACGCGCCCATGTGACTGTGGGTGTCCTAATATCCTTTCCCACCTTAGCACTGTGGTCCCGCCTTGTTTGTGGTGAGCACAGCGTGACAGCATCGTAGCCGTTACCTTGGTCGAGTGAAAATTTTCTTTGAAAGATGGGCAGGTTTTTGAAATTCAGATTTTTCCCCAAAAAAATTTGAGCAAATTCGAGCCAAAACTCGAGAAAGCTTATCCTCATGAAAAAAAAAATGTTAGTGGGCAAACTTTTGGGTTTGCAAATGAAAAACTTGTAAGTTTCTGGAAAATTGTTTGAATCCAATTTGTTTTTGGTTTTGTAATCATGTAAAAATCTTTGGCTGCCTAATTCTCCCCCCCCCCCCCCATATAATTATTTACAAATGCAAAACCGAAACCAAATTTAGTCTGGGCAAAACCAAACCCCGAAAAAATTTTTTAGAGCCAAAATATCAATGCCCACCCGATATTTCTTTATTGCTCTATATTGCACGGCAGCACCCAATGTTTTACATCTGTATTTTAAATGATGTTTGAGAAAATCAAACAGACCTGGGGTACGGTGAATGGTCTCTTGGCCATTGTATGGGTTTATTAAAAAGAAAAGAAAAAAACTATTCACCATACAGTGTGATGGCTAAAAAAACAACAAATCTGTAATGTTTTACTGCTGCGGCCGAGTTTATTCGAGCATTTGCCCGTTCTCGGCCGCAGCAGTAACCTGGCGCGTGCCGGAGGGTGCCGGGCGCGCGCCGAAGCAGCGGAAGAGCGCCCTCCGATTGGGGCGCTCTCCCTCCCGCTGCCGGGTCCGCCGGGTCCCCCGGAACCCCCTGCCGCCGTCCCCCACATCGCGGGACACCAGGGCTCCCTCGGGGAGCCCTGGACGCGCGTGCAGGGGGCGCTGACACCCGATGACGCGTGACCGCGCATCGGTGACGCGCGGCACGCTGAGGGAGTGGGGCTAGCAAGCCGGGGCATCCCCCGGCTTGCGGAACTAGCCCTACTCGAATAAAACGTGTCGGTAGTGTATTGTATAAAAAATAGTCTTCCACTAGATGGAGCCATATGTAATACAGTAAACCCAGGCTGTGCTTAAAAGCTGTGTAATGCGGCAGGCATAAGCTTATAGGGGTCCATGTTAACATAGATTGAGGGGGGAATACTCGTGACGTCAATGCGGGTGGAAATTACCGGTATAAAGTGATATAATATGCGCAAAAACTACTTAACAGGTGATCACTACTAATTAAGTGAAGTGAATATAGCACTCTAATAGAGTTAATATCAAGTGCACATACAATATATTGCACATAAAGTGAAAAAATAATAATAAGTGTGTAACAGGGGACTTATCCCTGTTCACAAATGTGCCTCTAATCCAGCAGTGTGGTGGTTAACTGCTGGTAGGCAATTAACTAACCCCACCTACCTGATTGCTTAGAAAAGCCTGTCTTGTGAGACAGGAAGTGACTCCTTAGCTCTGACTGTGAGCTGAACTTTGGAGACAGAGCAGTGGTTCTTGAGTCTCCCAGGAGAGACTGACCAAGAAAACACAGATCTCTGGAGCTGACAAATAAGACTTCTAAACCTGGATGCTGAAATTTTCTGTGCACGCATGGGTGCGGTTCCAGGAGAGCAAAGAAGCTTACTCTACAGCAGCTAACAGATAAGACTTTCATTCTTAAGAGACTTCTTATATCTGCTTATGTCATGTTATGTGTTTGGGGCTGGGAGACATGCTTAACTGGGAGATGTGAATTGATTGCATAGGATTTCACTAGAAATACTCCCAAGTGAATAGAAGCTTTGTTCCCCCCCCCCCTGTGTTTGGATGGATTTCCTGATGAAAAGGAAAAGGCACAATAAAGCCTTATTATAATTTCACCTTATAAAAGTCTCCAATTGTGTACCTCTGTGAACATCCGTCTACAAAGTGAAATCCATAATAATGATAAATTTTAATTTTAATTCCTTGCTCAGACCCTCTGGTGGGGTTTGTCAATGCGGGTGTACACAGGCTAGGGAAGCTCCGTGCACCCCGCCGAGAAAAAAACCTAAAATCCCCTGATCGCTGCTCTGGTGGGGGGGTCACTGAAGCTGCCGAGTGCTGGGCTTCAGATTGTGATCAGCTGCCGGGCTTGGGGGGAGGGGGTCAGTAATGCTGCGGGGAGAATGCTGGGGAAATCCGATATTGGACCTTAACTACAAAACTATTTTATCGGATATACTCCGACATTCGACCGGAAAGGGTTAAAGAAATGCAAGCAAGTTTTCAGTCAGCTCAGGATAGGGCAGTAAGGGATTTTAAAACAGAAGTCTCTGTACTACTACTACTACTTCTAATAATAGCATGTTCTTGTATAGCGCTGCATGTTTTACGTTGCGCTTTACAGAGACATTTTGCAGGCACGGTCCCTGCCCCATGGAGCTTACAGTCTATTTTTTGGTGCCTGAGGCACAGGGAGATAGAGTAACTTGCCCAAGGTCACAAGGAGCCGACACCGGGAATTGAACCAGGCTCCCCTGCTTCAAACTCTCAGTGCCAGTCAGTGTCTTTACTCACTGAGACACTAAAAGAACTACATAGCTTGAAAATAAGATGGAAGTTTCCCTACAAAATCAGGTAAATACAGACGATGAGGATGGAATGTGCGATATGGAGAACAGGGAGCTAAGGCAGAATTGACTAATCTGGAGGTCCCTGAGTCGGTATCCACGGAAGCCCTCCATCCATATCTAAAAAGACTGTTTACGTAAATTGACCCTCAGCTACAAGATGCAATCTTATGATGGATAGAGCTCTTAGAGCCTTGGGACCGAAATTTGATGACCCCGAAAGAAGCAGAGATGTGGTCCTAAGCCTCCACCAATATGCAACCAAGGAAAAGATTATAAAAGGCTGCAGAAACAGAGACTCAAATGAATTTGAAAACAGCTCCATCCAGATCTTTCAGGACCTGTCCAGGATGACAACTGAGAGGAGGAGAGGGCTGCAATCAGTAACGGTGATACTTCAAGAAAAGGTATTCGCTACGATGGGCATTTCCATTCTGCCTTGTAGTCAACCACGAAGGCAGACAGATCTTGATCCGATACATCGAAGAATCAGCATCTTTCCTTTCCGTGTTGGTCTGACCCCCAGGGATGGAGTCGGTCAACGACAAAAACCTTGGGATGACGACACAGATGACGATCGATCGGCTGAGGGTGCAGTTGCCCGAAGATAAAAAAAGACCCAAGTCCATCTGTGCCTTTGAGAGACTCTTGTCAAATCACTCTCCTGTAGTTTTCTAGAACTTAGGAAGATTTAACTGGAATACACAGCTGTTTTCTGAAATCGTTGATCCACCTACATACGATGATTGTAAGATGCCTACACCGGTCCTATAACTCTGCTTGCTCCCCCTCTGTTTTTCCCTTTTTTATTCCTTATTACCTTTGTAGGTACTGTTTCATCAGAGTCTTGGAGTTGACATCTATATCTTGGAAGCTGGTCTGCTGATCGGTGGAATAAAAACAACGATCGTGCAGTTTGTGAGACATAGCTTCGGCTAAGATGCAGGTGAGATCAAGTGACTGAGAATAGAGGAAGGTGGGGTGTAGGAAGAAGCCCTGTATGCCCGACATCAGATCGCCCCCAGTAGGATAGTAAAGGGTTATTGATTAAGTACAACACAGTTGGGAGCAGGTGGGTATTAACCCCTCTGCTATCAAGTGTGTTCACCAGCGCTCTTACCTATAGACTTTTATATATATTCATTGACATATAAAAAAAGAGAAAATAACAAGGGATTAATGACTCATAGTGTCCCTAGACATTTTCTTTATAAACACAATAAGGATCCTGCGAAATTAAAGGTTACTGGAATAGAACATATAGGGCCCAATGAACATGGAGGGGACAGGGTGTGAAAGCTGAGACAGAGAGAGACTTTTTGGATACATCAGCTTAACACCTTGTCTCCCAATGGGCTCAACGAAGAAATTGATATGGCAGCATTTTTATAATATTAAATAGATTTTAAAATATCATTATTACAGATAAATGAATATATATGGGGTACTAACATTTTGTTTTTACAATGTTTTATAATGTCTATTTAATAATTAATAAATCGAAATAATGTAATGGTATTTGCTTGCAGTGTTCACAGAGTTTTTTACTTAATACATAAATTATTTTAAAGTGGTATAATAAATTTGATATTTTAAATTTGGTCTATTGTAACATAATTATATTGCATGCTATTAAAGATTATCTTTTAATTATGTTGTATACTCATGAGAACACTGCAGATAAGTACCAATCTGGCACTGATGCAAATGATTATTTGATTGTATAATTAATAATCGTATGATATAAAAGACTAAGACTTGAGCAACCAGCAATGAAAGTGCCCCTGACGAAGAGGACAAGCGTCCTTGAAACGCGTAGGGCGGACATTGCTTTGGTTGCTGTTGCTTGTTGGGAGTCATCACTTGGGTATTGAGAGGACGCAGTGATTGGAGTCTCTGGATCTCCGAGCTCAAAGTGGGAGCAGGTGACCGCCCATAGTCCAACCCCCTGATCGACGTCACGAGTCAGCTGACGCGGAAGTGGAGCGACTACCGATGGGAGAGAGGAGGAGGGCTGAACATCACCGTACCCAAACGAGCAGAAGAGTCTAAGCACCCCTGTTCCTGCGGTCATTATTGATACCAAAATGCTTGTACCAACTTTTTTTCTGTGAGTTTTTATAACCGTTTTTATTTGACTATAAACCAAACTATACTACTCTATGGGCCTTGCGCTTTTTTCTTTTCTCTTCCCCCGCCCCCAGTAGGGCCTGGCTGCAAATTACGGATGAGTGGCTGGTTACACTCATTTCTTTGTAGTTTCATTTTTGGTTTGGGTGTTTTTTCTTTTGTTAGTATCCAAGTTCCTGGAGGGTGAAAGTTCCCCTATTTTTGTTTCCCACTCCCACCTGTTCCCCACAACCATCAATGTTTTCTGTTCACAACTTTCAACATGACATTGGGAATGGCTAGACAAGCGCCATTGAAGTTAGTATCCATGAATGTTAAAGGCCTTACTAGCAATAGTAAGCGCAGATTAGTCCTAAAAGAATTTAGGAATCTGAAAGCAGATATGGTCTTTCTACAAGAGACACATTTTGACACCCAGAGCCCCCGAACACTTTCAGTGGGACTTACCCTATAGTATTCTACTCGCTTTTACCAGTAAAAAAAGGGGGGTTGTGATACTGATAAAACAGGGTATTCTGATCCAGCCACTGGAATTAAGAGGGATAAAGGAGGGAGGTTCCCGGTGGTCCACGGGCTCCTCTCAGGTCAACAGATTACGCTAGTAAATATTTACGCTTCCAATGAGGGTCAAATTGATTTTTTAAGGGAAACATTGGAATCAATGGGGGAAAGTAGCGATCAGCAACTGATCCTGGTTCCTGGTACCAGATCCAGACACGGACAAGTCCACTAACTAAGAACACAGACACTCCGCAATGACCTGCAGTGTAGCAAAGAAATTTAGACTGCTACGCAAAGAATTTGGACAATGGGATGCCTGGCGTGGAACACAAAGGACAGAGGAGGTATTCTTTTTACTCGCCCCCACATGACTCATATTCGAGAATTGATAATATATTTGTATCCCCAAGTATCTTGGAAGTATTGGTCCATTGTATGTATGCATGTCTTTACTTACATAGCGCCATTAATGTACATAGCGCTGTACATGTGACAATCATATAAATAACAAATAATACAAATATCATGGGAATGAGTGCTTCAGACATATAAAACATACAGAACACCTACAAGCTCAAATTGAACCCCCAAAATACCCACAACATATATATAAGCATATAAGTTTCACAGAGGAGTGCTACTGAGCATGGCAATATGTATTTAAAACTAGAGACATAACATAAAACACAGACAAAGCTCAGTGCACATCCAGAAAAACTTATATACGGTACAGTGCCTAAATATACATGTATAAATAACTAATAAATAAAATGGTCTTTTAGTTTAACATTTTGGCCAAATTGTTGTAAGCCCTTGAGCCAAACTTCACGGCAGACCACGTTATTTATTAGTTATTTATACATGTATATTTAGGCACTGTACCATATATAAGTTTTTCTGGATGTGCACTGAGCTTTGTCTGTGTTTTATGTTATGTCTCTGGTTTTAACTTCAGACATATAAGTAACATTTTGGAAGAGGAGTCCCTGTTCCGAAGAGCTTACCATCTAATTGGTAGGTAGGAAGAACGTACCGAGACAGAAGGAGGGCAATCTGGTAAGTGCGTCTGCAGAGGGCCAAGCTTTATGTATCCTGTGTTTAGTATTAGCCATGGTGCTACAGTACGCATATGCTTCTTTAAGCAAGTGTGTCTTAAGGTGGATCTTAAAGATGGATAGAGGGGGTGCTAGTCGGGTATCGAGGGGAAGGGCATTCCAGAGGTGTGGGTCAGTCAGTGAGAAACGTTTAAAGCGGGAGAGGGCTTTAGATACAAAGGGGGTAAAGAGAAGACATCCTTGAGCAGAACGCAAGAGTCGGGATGGTGCATAGCGAGAAATTAGAACTGATATATAGGGAGGGGCAGAAGAGTGTAATGCATTAAAAGTGAGGAGAACTGAGTGTGAGATGCGGGATTTGATAGGAAGCCAGGAGAGTGATTTCAGCAGGGGAGCAAAATCGAATTATGCAATTTAGCTGGAATCATAAACAACCAAGAGTAACCAGATCAATTATGTTGGAGTCTAAGGCTGCGCTTATAGTGCTGGCGACTCTTACGTCACACTGCGGTCACTGGAAAAATCAAATTGAAGTGACTTCCAGCAATCGCAACCAAGCTGTCGCGTTGCGCCTTCTATAAACGCATGCGACACCGCCATTACATTTGTTTTGACGCAACGTCGCTGTCACTATAAGCGCAGCCTTAGGAAAGAGGCGGTATGGCAGTACCAAGTATTTTAAAATATTATATAGCATCTCATTTGAGACAGATGGTATTCTGGCACTCCCCGGGAGGGATTTATGCTTGGGTAGATTTGGAGAGCTCGCTAAAAAGCCCAGTCGGTCTGCCTTTGCTATGGTCGAGCCTTGGGGTTGGTACTGGGAGTCACTAAGACCCGATGGTAATCGGATTCTCCCTTAAAATCTGGCAGATAGTAAAAAAGAAATATAAAGTTATGTCAACCCCATCCAGACTTACTCCCCTGTTTGGTAACCCAGGGTTCCTGCGGGATTCCAGGGTCAGGGTTTTGAAACCTGGAGACCAAGAGGGATTCTAGAGACGTTAGATCTATTAGAAAAAGACAAGCTGATGTCTTTTGAGGAATTGACTCGAAAATATGGTCTACCCCCCAACTAAGGTGTTAAAATATATGCAAGTCCGAGATTTTGTTCAGCAGGGTTTTTATGGGGAATTCCCCGGTTACACACGATTAGAAGATTTGTGCAAAACAAAAAAATACCAAAAGGGTATCTCATCTCTCTACCAGGGGTTAACCCCTCAAAAGGATACCCCGGACCATAAATATATGGATCAGTGGGCTCTGGACTACCAGACTGAAATAAAGAGAGGACTGGGCAGATATTTGGGACAATGCAGGCAAAACCTCTATATGTACAGTAATGAAGTAGAATATTTACAAAATGTTGCTGTGTTGGTATTACACCCCCAAGAGGTTAAAGCAAATGTTCCAGGAGGCTACTGATAGATGCTGGAGGGGTTGTGGGCAGATAGGGGATCTAGCACATATTTGGTGGTTCTGTCCAGTTATGCAGACATATTGGAGGACAGTTCTGAAATTGATAGAAGATGTGACGCGGATTAAAATGCTGCTACAGTAGATCCAGTTTTAATTATCCTGGCTAGATCAATGGATGATTTGAACCACTATACAGTCAAATTGATTATACATAGTTTAACGGCGGCTAGATGCACTGTAGCAGCAGTGTGGAAGAAAACACTTCCGCCCTGCAGAAGAGAGATAATTAGAAGGGTTAATGATGTCCAGCTAATGGACAGACTCACCTAATTTCTGAATCATACCACAAGATAAGGATATGATTGTAATAGAAAGGAAGATTTGGGAGTGAGGAAAATATAATATGTGGTTTATAAAATGATGTATGTGATTTAATGTGACTGTTGATGACTAAGAATTGTTACAAAATATTTGGTTGTTCCCCGCCCCCTTTCCCCCCCCTTCTTTACCTCTCCCCTCCCCATTTATATCTGAAAAATCTCAATAAAAATATAAAGAAAAAAAAACCTAGATTGAGAATGAGTCACATTGTGTGCTCATTTGCATGTCATTACCCAGAATTCCTGGCTGCAGTGGAAGCACTGTATGCTAAGAGATAAGGGTGAAAAGTATGGTTGCAGACCTGTCTGAGGCATGTGAATGCACCACAAGTGGTATTTTTATTTACTGTAATACAGTACAGCAAAGAATGAGCAAAATAGTATGTAGAGGTCTAGTTCAATAAATTACACTAGTGGTTTAGAAGACAGAGACTATTCACACGAGTGGTGCCAGTACATGCTTAACCCAGAGGTGGCAACCTCCAAGTGAGATTTCAGGGTTATGGATAGAATTGGGCCAGTTCAATGTAAAAGTACTGTTTTTTTTGTTTTTTTTTTAAATCTGTGAGACTTTACTCCACTGAAGTCTTTGAGACCACTTACGCCAAAAACATTTAAACTTACTCTAAATCAGTAAAACTGCTCAGTAAGAGTTGATATGTTTGCTAACACCAAACGCAGTTAAATGAATGATGCCCATGTTAAGAAGCAGAAAAGGAATAACAATTAACGTAATTATGACTTGCATAGCTAGGGTTGCTAGGTGTCCAGTATTGAACCGGACTGTCCTGTATTTGGGCACTCCAGTAAACAATTAGAGGTAATACTGTACATGTATTTGTCCGGTATTATCTCTCTGGACATAGTGATGTGACAAGCGTGGGTGGGGGAGGGGGTGGGACGCGGGATTTCCCAGAACATGGAGAGAGCTGGGCTGTTGCTAGGTGGCTGAGCAACTTCCTCCATCCTGATTGGCGGCGTTACCCAGCTGCAGCCAATAAGGAGGTGTCAGAAGCCTGGGGTGGGGCCAAGGAGAGCAAACAGCATGGAGCGGAGAGAGGTGAGAGGGCTGTGTGTGTGTGTGTGTCTCGAGTGCGTCAAACCTTTCACCCTGGTGTCCAGTATTTTTGGAGAAGCACTAGCAAACCCAGGCATAGCAAGTATAGTGCTCTCCTACAACTGCACATATCTCCCTGCTCCATCTCTTTAATGCACCTGCATAACCATAATCGCTTTATAGCTGTTTTTTTTCTCATTCCTTCTAAGAGCATTAGCAGTCCTGGCACGTATTGGAATAAGAAGCTTTAAAAGCCAGAGAAGTGGTTTTGCTGTGCATTCTGGGAAAACGTCTGCCGTACACAAAAAGGATTTAATTAACACAATAAAACTGCACCCACTCACTTCAGAGGCACTTCAATGAGCAGCGAAGAATTAACTCTTCTGCTCCCAAAGGGTCTTGCAATGCATTGCACAGAAATATGTAGAAGTGAAGGGTTTAGGAATATGCAATGCATAATGTGTATAGCTTTGAAATATGTATTACTTTGAGGCTCATTTTCATAATAAAGAACATATACATACAATCACAACATATTTGATCTATTTGCACTTTATTCTGTGCTGACATCAAAGTCATTGCTGTTCCTAGGGTTGCCAGGTGTCCGGTTTTCACCCGGACAGGCCGGTAATTCCAATGCCTGTCCGGTATAAAATTTGAGGTATTACCGGACACGTAGGGCGGGCGGAGGCAGTGAGAGGTCGGGACCGTGGCCCAGCAGAGCAAGGACTGGTGTGCTGTCCCTGATTGGAGGAGAGGACAGCCAACCAGAGGACAGCAGGGGCGGAGCACACACCCCGGCGGCCCAGAGACATGTTCCAGTGCTGTCAGCGGCCTGCCAGGAGATAAGGTAAGGACAAAATACAACGTGGGGGTTGCGGGGTATATTTTAAATGTATGGGGGGGGTATATTTCATATGTATATGGGTGGTGGGGGTATATTTTATATGAATTGGGGTTATATTTTATATGTATAGGGGTTAGTGGGGGCATTTTTTATATGTATTCGGGGGCATCCAGTATTTTTGGACAGTCCACATGGCAACACCAGCTGTTCCCCGTGCAGCCCTCAAATGCTTCAAGCAGGTACAGTACTGTACGTGTGCCTTTTTTCAGTGACAACACAAAGTGCTACATTTTAATTTAATAATGAACTATTGTACCCCACCCCCTATTATTCACGCTTTGGCAATACTGAAATGTTTTTTTGTAATGCCAATAAAGCTTATTTGATTGATTGGTTGATTTGAACTTCTTTCTTTCTTTTATATTTAGATTTTTCTAGATATATTGTTGTTATATTACTCCTTCAGTATAATGTTATTCCTATTTAGGTTCAGCTCTCTTTTAAATTACTTTATGTTTGTTCTCCTGTTACATACTGTACAAAGAAATTATACTATTTACTATTCTCTCCTATGGTGACTTATAAGATTTTGATAGTCACTGTATCTATTTGATCATAGATTGATATGTTATATACATTTATAGTAATTATGCTTTTTATACATTATATATATTATTTAGAGGTTTACTAGTAAAAGTAGATTCTATTATAATTATTATGATTTAATATATATAAAAAATAGAAATATTACTGTATGCTCATTTGCATGTCTTAGACAGGTCTGCAACCCCACCTTTCACCATTATCACCCAGCACACAGTACTTCCACTGCAGCAAGGGATTCTGGGAAATGACATGCAAATGAGCACACAGTGTCACCTTTTGCTTCAAAACCATTTTTAACATGGTTCCCTATAGGCTTAAGCTTGCTCATAGCACGTAAACCCACCCACATAACATATGGTTGCAGACCTGTCTAAGACATGCAAATGAATATACAGGAATATTTACAGTTGCTATATATATATATATATATATATTGTGACAAACGGCTTACTCCGGGGCTCCGTCGTTTGTCCGGGACTGTTTAGAACACGGTCTTTTAGGGTAGGTTAAATGATGAGGCGTCACGTACTGTTCCTTTAAACAGGCTATGCCTGGTTTATTCAGTCCCAGGCACTGAGACTGCCACAGTGCATACAACAGAAAACAGATCAAAACAAAAGCTGCTCACCTGAGCGATAACTTAACTTAGATATCCCTGACTCAGGGTTGGAAGTGGCTTTTCCACTTCCAACATCAAAACACGGTACTTTTGCAGTCTTACACAAATGAACAGAAAGATTGAACCTGTTTGGGGAAGAGGCTTCTCCCCTCTGTAGTTCAGCAGCCTTCCAGCCTCCTGGCTCTTGTGGGGAGACCAGAGCAAACAGGAAATCAGTCTTTCATACCTGATTCCTAATTAGCATGACAGGTGACAGAAATCAGGCAGCAGACAAACTCTGGTCTGGATCTCTCATCCCTCAGTTCCAGCGCTTGCCAAACTGTGGGATGGAGTGTATGTATTATAAGGCTGCACTCCCAGGCCAAACAGGATAGAAACTGTCTAGTATCCTGGGAGCCCTATATACGGAATTTATTACCATCCCCTGGTTTCTGTCCCATATCCTCCCCCCCAGCTCAGACCTCGAGGGATGAGCGACCATGGATATTAGGGAGTGCATCCTTGACAACCCGTCAGCATTGCCATGTTTGTGCCCTGACCTGTGTTCCACAGAAAATTTAAAGGGTTGTAGGCTTAGGAACCACCTGGTCACTCTAGCATTCTTTTCCCTGTTTTGACACATCCAGGTAAGGGGTGCATGATCTGTGACCAACCGGAATTTTCTCCCCAACAGGTAGTATTTGAGCGTCTCTACAGCCCACTTTATTGCGAGACACTCTTTCTCTACTATGGAGTAATTTTTCTCCTGGGGATTTAGTTTCCTACTTAAATAAAGGATGGGGTGCTCCTCACCTTGAGACTCCTGGGAGAGTACCGCCCCCAGCCCTACCTCAGATGCGTCGGTTTGGACTACGAACTCTTTGGAGAAGTCAGGTGTGACCAACACTGGTTGGGCACAGAGAGCTTCTTTCAGGCTTCTAAAGGCCTGTTCGGTTTCGGGGGACCACTTTACCATTAGCGGTCCTCTTGCTTTTGTGAGGTCAGTTAGTGGGGTTGCCTTAGTTGCAAAATTGGGAATAAACCTTCTATAGTACCCAATTAACCCCAAAAAGGTCCTTACTTGTTTTTTTGTAACTGGCCTTGGCCAATTTTGTATCGCCTCCACTTTGAGTGTTTGGGGTTTGAGTAAACCTCTGCCAATAGAATATCCCAGATACTTGGCCTCCTCCAGACCAATAGTGCATTTAGCGGGGTTAGCAGTTAGTCCAGCAGACCGGACTGCGTCAAGCACAGCTTGGACCTTTGGAAGGTGGGATTGCCAATCTTCACTATGGATTACCACATCATCCAGGTAGGCGGCAGCATACCGAGCATGTGGTTTTAAAATTTTATCCATCATTCTTTGGAATGTGGCGGGAGCTCCATGTAAGCCAAAAGGCAACACCTTATACTGAAAGAGGCCGTCTGGGGTTGAGAAGGCTGTCTTTTCTTTTGCCCTTTCTGTGAGGGGAACCTGCCAGTACCCTTTTGTTAGGTCTAGGGTTGTGAGATATCGGGCTTTGCCCAGTCTCTCTACAAGTTCATCTACCCTGGGCATAGGATAAGTATCAAATTTTGACACCGCGTTTAGTTTCCGGTAGTCATTACAAAACCTTGTTGTACCATCTGGCTTTGGGACTAAGACTATAGGGCTGTTCCACCCACTTTGGGATTCCTCAATTACACCTAGTTTTAGCATTTTTTTAACCTCTAAACTTATAGCCTTTCTTTTGGCCTCTGGGATTCGGTACGGTTTAAGGTTAACTCGGACCCCCGGTTCAGAGACTAGGTCATGTTCAATTACGCTAGTTCTACCTGGCCGTATAGAGAAGATTTCTTTGTTTCTTTTCACTAAATTCTGAACCTCTCGTTTCTGATGAACAGACAGGGTTTCAGCTATGCTAACCTCTGGGTCAGTTTCTTGATTCTCTGACGGACCTGGGGGTACTAGGGTTAACAAGACTTCTCTATCTTTCCAGGGTTTGAGTAGGTTTATATGGTAAATTTGCTCAGGTTTCCTCCTACCTGGCTGCCTTACCCTATAATTTACTTCTCCCACTCTTTCCAAGACCTCATATGGCCCATGCCATTTAGCAAGGAATTTACTCTCCACGGTGGGAACCAGAACTAGTACCCTATCACCTGGAGAAAAAATTCTGACCCTAGCACCCTTATTATATGTATTCCTCTGTGCTTCTTGAGCTTTCTCCATGTGTTCCCTCACTATGGGTAGGACTGCAGCAATGCGGTCCTGCATCTGGGCAACATGCTCTATTACACTTCTGTAAGGGGTAACCTCATGTTCCCAAGTCTCTTTGGCTATATCCAGTAAGCCCCTTGGGTGTCGGCCATACAATAGTTCAAACGGGGAGAAGCCTGTGGATGATTGGGGAACTTCCCTAATGGCAAATAACAGGTACGGTAACAAACAATCCCAGTTTTTCCCATCTTTATCAACCGCCCGCCGTAACATGCTCTTTAAGGTTTTATTGAACCTTTCCACTAAACCATCTGTTTGTGGATGATAGACTGAGGTTCTGAGATGCTTGATTTTTAGGAGTTTACATAGCTCTTTCGTTACTTGGGACATAAATGGTGTTCCCTGGTCAGATAGAATCTCTTTAGGAATCCCGACCCGGGAAAACAGAACTACTAACTCTTTTGCTATGTTTTTAGCTGAGGTGCTACGTAGGGGAACTGCCTCCGGATATCGGGTGGCATAATCTAATATTACCAATATATGCTGATGTCCCCTAGCAGACTTTATTAGGGGTCCTACTAGATCCATAGCAATCCGGTCAAATGGTACCTCTATTATGGGAAGGGGTACCAATGGGCTGCGGTACGCCTTGAACGGGGCGGTGATCTGACATTCTGGGCATGAGGAACAATAATTCGTAATTTCTGCCAGAACCCCAGGCCAATAGAAGCTTCGGAGAACCTTTTCTTTTGTCTTTTCCACCCCTAGGTGTCCCCCCAATGGATGACTATGTGCGAGGTGTAATACTACGTTACGGAATGTCCGTGGTACCAACAATTGTTTAGTTGTAACTGATTTCCTTTTATCAACCCGATATACTAGGTCGTTCTCTACCTCGAAGTAGGGGTAAGCAAGTGACCTATCTGGTTGGCCAGGAGTACTATTCTGGTCCCGTATATTTCCCCTTGCTACCGCTAATGTGGGGTCCTCCCACTGGGCCTTCTTAAAACTCCCAGGACTGACCTCTAGGTCAGCGAGGGTCTTATCCGGTTCTGGGGTGGTAAGTGTCTGCTCAACATCTTGATTTGGGGTATTCCCTACCAAAGTAGTGATGGGGAAGGGAATTTTACAGCACTCCTCCTTTTCCCCCTTCTTATTTGGGCCCTCGTCAACCTCCATTTCTGAAAAAGGGAAAGGATTTGTTTCTTCTAATACTTCGTTATGGTCCGCTATTGAACTCTGGGCGCTATTCTGAGCGGGGGACCACATTTTTAGAAAATGGGGAAAGTCAGTCCCTATTAACACATCATGTGCCAGTTTGGGTACAATACCCACCTTGAAATCTAAAGAACCAAACTCTGTTTCAAAAAAAACATCAACAGTGGAATATTCATGATTATCCCCATGTATACAACAAATTGCCACTCTTTGTGAACTGTTTCCCTGTTTCTTCTTAATGGGCAAGAGGTATTCGGACACTAGTGTGACCATGCTCCCAGAGTCAAGAAGTGCCCGAACCCTCTTACCATTAACCTTTACAAATGCCCACAGATGGTTATTCAAGGGGTCCTCTGGGCTAGGGCCCATACATTGGGACAACAGCGAATAAGGTTCCACGCTGTTGCATTGCATGGGCTCATCATTTAGTGGGCAGATTTTTGCTGTGTGGCCCCTCTCATGACAATTTACACATTTAGGTACATAGTCTGTGTCCCACTTAGAGCCTTTTCCCGGCTCCCCATGTTGGCTATTGCCCTTAGTGTGCGAACCACTGTTGCTGGTGCTGCGTGAAGGTGGTCGCCGCTCTTCAGCGCCCCTTAACCCCGGTACCCTTTTACCGTCTCTGGAAGAGTCCTGGAACCTCGGGTAGTGGGGTTGCTCCACGACTGTGGGTTGCGGGTGCTCTTCTGCTGCATTGTACCTTTCTACGAGGGCCACAAGCTCATCCGCATTGTGGGGGTCACTCCGACTGACCCAACGGCGTAAGGCAGAGGGAAGTTTCCTCAAGAACTGGTCCATGACCAACCGTTCCACGATGTGGCTGGCTGAGTTGATCTCGGGTTGTAGCCACTTCCGGGCGAGGTGGATGAGGTCATACATCTGGCTTCGGGTGGCTTTATCCATCGTGAAGGACCATGCGTGAAACCTTTGGGCGCGAACAGCCGTGGTTACGCCGAGGCGGGCGAGGATCTCGAACTTCAATTTTGCATAGACGTTAGCTTCGGCTGGCTCTAGATCAAAGTAAGCCTTCTGGGGTTCGCCGCTTAGGAAGGGTGCGATTAGACCAGCCCACTCAGCTTCTGGCCATCCCTCTCTCTGTGCCGTGCGTTCAAACGTGAGAAGATAGGCTTCCACATCATCCGAGGGTCCCATCTTCTGAAGGTAGTGGCTTGCCCTGGTCATTTTCGGAACTGGGGCTGCCGCTGCCAGTGGAAGGTTACTGATAGTCCCACTCAGGATCTCGAGTTCCTGCTGTAAGCCCTGAGCGAACCGCTGTTGCTCCTCTCTCAGCAAGCGGTTTGTCTCTTGCTGGTTTGCATTCGCGTTTTGCAGGGCTTCATTCGTCTGTTGCTGGTTTGCATTCGCCTGTTGCTGGTTGGCATTCGCCTGTTGCTGGTTGGCATTAATCTCTTGCTGGGCTATTAGCAGCTGTTGCTGGGCTGCATTCGTCTGCTGCTGGTTTGCATTAGTTTCTTGCTGGGCTATTAACAGCTGTTGCTGGGTTTCATTCACGTCTTTCTGGGCAGCGACATTGCGTACCAGCGCACCCACCACGTCTTCCATCTTCTTTGCAGAGGATGAAAAAACTTTTTTTTTTTTTTTTTTTTTCAAAGTTCTTCAACCCGCAGACCCCCTAGTGCTCTGCCCGCATTCTCCACCATATGTGACAAACGGCTTACTCCGGGGCTCCGTCGTTTGTCCGGGACTGTTTAGAACACGGTCTTTTAGGGTAGGTTAAATGATGAGGCGTCACGTACTGTTCCTTTAAACAGGCTATGCCTGGTTTATTCAGTCCCAGGCACTGAGACTGCCACAGTGCATACAACAGAAAACAGATCAAAACAAAAGCTGCTCACCTGAGCGATAACTTAACTTAGATATCCCTGACTCAGGGTTGGAAGTGGCTTTTCCACTTCCAACATCAAAACACGGTACTTTTGCAGTCTTACACAAATGAACAGAAAGATTGAACCTGTTTGGGGAAGAGGCTTCTCCCCTCTGTAGTTCAGCAGCCTTCCAGCCTCCTGGCTCTTGTGGGGAGACCAGAGCAAACAGGAAATCAGTCTTTCATACCTGATTCCTAATTAGCATGACAGGTGACAGAAATCAGGCAGCAGACAAACTCTGGTCTGGATCTCTCATCCCTCAGTTCCAGCGCTTGCCAAACTGTGGGATGGAGTGTATGTATTATAAGGCTGCACTCCCAGGCCAAACAGGATAGAAACTGTCTAGTATCCTGGGAGCCCTATATACGGAATTTATTACCATCCCCTGGTTTCTGTCACAACACACACACACACACACACACACACATATATACAGTGACATAGTCCAAAGATGTTAGGCAGCTTTCTGCCCCGTTTTAGGTCAGAAAGTGCAGGAATAGTGCAAAATTATTCGTTCCACAGCTTCACATTTACTCAGGCTGGTGGATGGAAAATCCAGACCACCGTTTACAACGTGTCTAGTTCTCCCTCACCTGCTCTTCTAATCACTAGAACAGGTATTTAGAGCAGAGAGGGTTGCTTTTCAGTCTCTCTCTTCTTAGAGCCTGGAGGCCGGGGGTATCGCTGCTCCCCTGTATCCAGTTCGGGGAGGACGCCCCTTCAAGTATTGCAGTACCAGAGGATTTGCCTGGACACTTGGGACCGAGTTCCCACCACGAACAGATAAGACAAACAAATGTTTATTGCTGCATCTAAAAGACTGTATGCTGTATCTAGTGATCCTAAATGAGAGGGCATTGTTTTAAGCTGGGGAACCAGGTTAGTTGGCCCAGCAGCAGTTAGAGAGGCTGATTCTGCTGTGTAGTTAGATCCCTGAATGGGATAGGATTTATTTATATGATTTATTTTTGTTTCTTAAAGTGACAGTGTGTGAAATATTATAACAGTGATATGAGTAAACCGCTGCAGGTTCATGTCTGAGTGCCTCCTGCCTACAACTGTTAAAGCTGCAGTCCCTTACTCGGATGAAAATAAAGCAGGCAGAAGCCTGAGTTAAACAATGTAATGCTTTGTATGATCAGGTTATCCGTATAATTAACCCTAGAAGACTGTGTCGGGAAGATCCCAGACAGACGTCAGCGCTACAAAAGAGGGGCGTTTGTCACATATGGTGGAGAATGAGGGTCGACACTAAAAGGTCTGTGGGTTTGCAAATAAATGTGGGGTTTTAAAATGGCCGCCCAGACGAAGTAAAAGTACAGATGCTATGAGTGAAGTCTGTCCCACTGTGTATAACCAGTTGTGCTTCCAGCATACACAGAGAATGTGCGAAGTGTGGATGCAATACCACCCTGAACCCAAACAGAAAACCAAAATGTTTTGCTGAAGAAAGTGAAAATGGCATTTAGCAAGTGATGAGTGCCAAGTTGTCCCTGTCGGGTTTCTAAAATGGCCGACGTGAAATGTTTGTTATGTAATGTACATAACTATGAAAAACAGTGTCCCTTCAGGCCATAAGATGATGATGATGATGATGACGACGACTCATATGTGGCCCCAGGAAGAGAGCCGTACCCACAGATTAATTTAGTATGCTGGGCCTGCCACGAAGTAGGTCACATGGAAGATGTGTGTCCCAAAATTTTCAAAGACAAACAGCTGTAAAAGCAAGCAACGCCCTGTGAGTGCAAGCAAGATGTGGAAGCTGATACCAGTGAGTGTGTGCCCAGTACTACTGATATCTCTGGAGCTAATAAAGCAAAAAGAAAGAAGAAGAAAAAGAAAACTGTTCCTCAAGTCACCGCGGAAGTGACCGAGCCACTTGAACCTGCGCTGTCAGGACATGCATCAGAAAGGCGCCGAGATGTGCTGCAGACCGGAGTGACAGGCAAAATTGTCATGGGAACAGTGGCAAAGGAAATGGAGGAGCAAAGGGATGCTGAATCCTTGATCCAGGATAAAGAGGCTTTAATTTCTGCACTCCAAGCTGCCCGTCACGATTATGAAGTCTTGTGGCAGGGATTGTAACAAGGAGCGAGAAGTGAACGCCGAGTTACAGAGGTGTATACTTCCAGCTTTACAAGACTACGCGGCTTTAAAGGAAACCCATGAGATTGCCCTGAGTGATTTAGAGACTGTAAAGCGAGAAAATGAGAGTCTGAAAATGAAAAATTCAGATTTGACTGACCAAGCAGAAAAAGTGAAGAAACAGTTGACTCAGGAAAAGTTAGAAGTGCAGGAAGCACTACAGAATGCATTGATGCACACTCAGAGTCGGCACCAGGAAGAGATAGAGGCTCTGAGAACAGAATTGCGAGATGTACGCACAAAACAGAATTATCTCGTGGAGGCACTTAACATATTGAAAAGGGAGAAAAGCATTCGAATAATTCAGAAGCACTGCAAAGCTCTTGTCCAGGGAAGAAGGGAAAGAGAAAATTATCGGCGTAAACGGGCCGCAACTATCATCCTACAGGCTGCCTACAGAGGGATGAAAATTTGTCAGTTTAATCGCCGGAATAAAGCAGCCTGTGTTCTTCAATCATTCTACCGGGTCCACATGGTATGAAACAGGTTCCTCATTATGAAAGGAGCAACTATAAAAATTCAGTCTCTGACTAGGATGACACAGAACAGGGTGCATTATCAAACCCTGAGAAATGCGTCACTGGTTATCCAGCGGTACTTCCGCCTGAATAAATGTAGGCCTCAGGAAAGAGAGACCCAAGACTACATGCTTGCTAACTGCAAAGAAAAAATGCCACAGGGTACAGCCGGAGTTAGTGAGAGCCCCATCAAGGTGAAGGTGCTCCAGGTAATTAGTGCTTCATCTTCTAAGTACCATATAATTGCCACAACGGGAAAATCCCAAATCTCTGAGAGTGAAGATGGCCGTGAGAAAATACATGGCAGTAAGAAGTACCATAAAGGTTCAAAGGTTGCAAAGCAAAAGCGACGAAGGTCAACGCTGGTCTTGAATTTTTCCAGATCTCGCCACTCTGGGCCACAATATAAAGACAAAGACTATCCGGCCCCAGAAGCTAAAGAGATAATCCGACCATGTGCAAGAAACAGAAAGCGTTAACATGAACTCTGAGGATATAATGGACTGGAAGTCAAGAAAACTAGACTCCTGGAACTAGATTCCACATTTCTCTGTCTCCCTTTGCAGCTCATGGGATTCATTTCTCCCTAGTTCAGCTGCCTGCTATTTTCCCTGTCCCAGCAGCTAGCTGCATGTGAAAAGGCAACATTATTGTTACATGTTGTTTACACAGCCCTAGTCAGTGTTGGTTGCCTGCAATCTCCTATTCTCCTGGCTGAGAGTGGGCTATTCCTACCCCCCTGTCCTTGCTGACAGTTAGTATAGTCTCACTTCCCTTCTAGTGTGACCCTTGCTCCTCACTTCCTTTTCACCCTGGACTCTGAGTGAGTACCTGCCTGCTATTTGCCCCAGCAAGGCCTTTCTGTTTTACACTGCCTTATCTTGATACACTGCACTTCAGACAGAGAAGCACTCTCTACCCACACTACATCTGCAAGTACCCTTTTTTCCTGTGATTTTCCCTCAATAAAACTAAGAAAGACAAAAGGACTTGTTGTGCTTGGAAGAGGGAAGGCATGAGTTAAGCTTACTGGAATCATTCATACATCATTCATGACCCTGGTTCCAGGAAAGGAACTAACCAATTGGGTTACACGTGCGGACTACTGTATGTCACAGACAGTTTACCCTTGCAACATAATTCACTACTAAAGTTATGCTATATTAGGCCTCTACAATAAGCATTTTGTAAATATTGCAATGTTGTATTGTTTCTCTGCGTTGAAAATGTAGCTAAACTACAAATTACTATACAGGGTTGATGGCCCTTTTGGTTGCTAGAAATATATTTTTGAAAAGAGTTCCCTAATAGAGGGCAACAAAATATGTTTGCTAGGTATAGTCTCTTATGATGAAACCTATTGTCCCTAATTGCTGTGAAAAAGGTTCATATTCGTGTCATGTGAATGCTAAATGATGTACTGGGGAGTTAAATCAAGTATTTCAGGTAGGACGCTCACCCCAGAGAGGTCCATGGCCGCTCACCCCAGTAGGTATGAGCTGGGGAGGGGGATATGTGACATAGTCCAAAGATATTAGGCAGCTTTCTGCCCGGTTTTAGGTCAGAAAGTGCAGGAATAGTGCAAAATTATCCGTTCCACAGCTTCACATTTACTCAGGCTGGTGGATGGAAAATCCAGACCACAGTTTACAGTTCTCCCTCACCTGCTCTCCTAATCACTAGAACAGGTATTTAGAGCAGAGAGGGTTGCTTTTCAGTCTCTCTCTTCTTAGAGCCTGGAGGCTGGGGGTATCTCTGCTCCCCTGCATCCAGTTCGGGGAGGACGCCCCTTCAAGTATCGCAGTACCAGAGGATTTGCCTGGACACTTGGGACCGAGTTCCCACCACGAACAGATTGCTGTATCTAAAAGACTGTATGCTGTATCTAGTGATCCTAAATGAGAGGGCATTGTTTTAAGCTGGGGAACCAGGTTAGTTGGCCCAGCAGCAGTTAGAGAGGCTGATTCTGCTGTGTAGTTAGATCCCTGAATGGGATAGGATTTATTTATATGATTTATTTTTGTTTCTTAAAGTGACAGTGTGTGAAATATTATAACAGTGATATGAGTAAACCGCTGCAGGTTCATGTCTGAGTGCCTCCTGCCTACAACTGTTAAAGCTGCAGTCCCTTACTCGGATGAAAATAAAGCAGGCAGAAGCCTGAATTAAACAATGTAATGCTTTGTATGATCCGGTTATCCGTATAATTAACCCTAGAAGACTGTGTCGGGAAGATACCAGACAGACGTCAGCGCTATAAAAGAGGGGCGTTTGTCACAATATACATATATATATATATATATATATATATATATATATATATTTATACACACACAGAAAGACAGAGAAATCCCAACACAAGCACTCTGATCATGTAAAGTAATAATAACCAAAAAAGTTTATTTTGTCATGGACTGAAGCAACAACGAAAACAAGGTGAAAAATAACATGCAATAAAAACAACACAAGGCAAACAGGGAAAATACAGTGTGGAGCTCTTAACCTCGCAGAATGTGTGAAAAAGGAACCCTTAACACAGTGGAGATGCACAGGTCTTGAATGAGTAAAAAAAGAAAAGCAAATGTGTGATGCTCAGAAAAAAAAACCTATATTATGGTACCAAAGGAAACCACAATAATGATTCACACATATGTAACGGGTATTCCCTCTATCCCAATCACAAATAACGTGTGTGTGGGTGGAAACCTATGTGTTACCAGTTGTGGTGCAGTAAACCTGTCAGGCTCACAGGAGGTCTGAGCCTGGGGTGAATCCTCTGGAACGTTCTCGGTTTCAGCGCCTCCACCTGTGTAGGGTTCTAGGGATGTAGAAGGTTGCCTACACAGGACCCGCATATACAATAACCACATACACAGGAATGTATATAACCACTTTATATATATGCAGGCAATAACACACACATAACATTCCCCATAGGGAGTAACTCCACAGTCACCGTGTATCCCCACACTGTGTCCACAGCCCAACCCCTTTGCCCCGTGGTCAGCACTGCCACTATGTGTAGTTGTGATATGTTAGGATACGTTGGTGCACAGAGGAAGATACCTGCCGAGCGCTCTTGCACTCGGGCCTGCAAGCAACTTCGAAAAGGATCTGCCGCTTGGTGATCCCGTCTGATCTGATGTTGCCTCGCACAGGGCCCGCCAGGTGCGATCCCACCCTGGAGATAGTCTCTGTCTCTTTCTCTGGGGCTACAGACTTGAGCCCAAGTCTCTTCACGGGGAGCGCAGCGTCCGCTGTGTCCCTATCTAACACTAGTACTACTGTGACAGGGTCCCTAACCTAGGGCCTGTACCTGTAGCACCACAAGCTGGGGAGTGAAGACCTATCTGGGGCCTAGGGGGTTACTGGCCTAATCCGTTCCCCTAGCTCTTCTCAGTCCTGACTGCTAACTAATACTCCCAGCACCTGAAGCAACCCACTGCACTAACTGTACCTGCAGCAACGCACTGCAACCATCGCACTGCAACCTGCTTGGTACCTGCAGCAAATGGCTGCACACACACTATGCCTTCTTGTCAGCACTCACAGCACTGACAGCCGTGACACTGACAAGGCTGCACCTCACAGGCACCTAAGGGCAGGGTCCCTAACCTAGGGGCCTTCCCTATGAACTTACCCACTAACCTAGTGGGGAGTGGGGCCTACCTGGGGCCTGGGGTTTCTCTGGCCTAGTACAGCAGAGCCCTGCTCTGTGTACACTACCTTCCCCAATCTCTTCCTGGATCCAACTGACAAAAACCCTGTCTGCACACAACATTGTTGCAACTCTGCAGCATGAGAATCTGCCAGCTCTATTGGCTTCAATGCTGCCTGTGACGAGGGTGAAAGTGCAGTCCCCAGAGGCTGCTGGGAATTGTAGCCCTTGGCACAGCTCTTTCCTATGGGGACCGCGTGCGCGATCTTTACTGCGCATGTGCGATGCTGTAATGGCCGCCGCTACGCTTAACTGCGCCTGCACAACCTCCCAGAGCTCCGGCACACTGGCGATGGCCACCGCTACCCTGGCCAACCTCTGTGCATTGCGCGAACCTCGCGCCGCAACCAAGATGGCGGTGCCCACCAGGAGAAGTCGCCGTCCCCTTCCCCCACTGCCACAGGGGTAAGGCAAGGGGCAAAGGAAGATCAGGGGAACCGGGGGTGACCCCCTTACATATACTTGATTGAAGAATCCTATAATAAGCACTCCCTGGTGGAAGAATAAGGGATATAAACCCAAGACATATAGAATAATCACAGCTCCATAATAATCCGACTAGTGGACTAGGGTCCCCACAAACACTGTAGTAAGAGACCTCACAATAAAGTGACCTAGTATAATATATCGGAATGGAGAATGTGCAGGTGAAAGAAATAACTCACTCTGAGTAGAATATGTCATCCAGATTGTTCAATCTTCATCCACAGTAGGGGGTGTGCTTCCGTTTTTTCAGTGTGCTGACAAGAGAAACAGTAGGAAAAAGCAGGTACCAATAACACAGGAACAAAATGTTGAAGGAAATCCAAGGGAGCGGGTGCCCATTAAAAATGTATTTAATGGATTCTTACAAAGATAACAGCAGCATTACGGGGTACAGAGCCCTCCACCAAGCTTGAAACGCGTTGGTGGGGGGCTCTGTTCCCCGTAATGCTGCTGTTATCTTTGTAAGAATCCATTAAATACATTTTTAATGGGCACACGCTCCCTTGGATTTCCTTCAACATTTTGTTCCTGTGTTATTGGTTCCTGCTTTTTCTTACTGTTTCTCTCGAATGAGTAGAAGTTACTCTTTGATAAAGCGCCTCCACGGCGGGAAACGTGTCAGAGTATTTTTTAAGATGTGTGTCTTTCTTTTGGCACAAATGCCCAATAAATAGTTAATTAATTTGTTTGCCTCCATCCCTTTTTCACTTTGCAGTGCTCTACTTGCTACTTTTTTTTTATTTTTGATTTGAACTTAAAAGAACTGTTCAATTCAGTTACAGTTAGGGTGACCGGATGTCCCGATTTTTCCGGGATAGTCCCGTTTTTTTCTCTCCTGTCCCGGTTGCCGGGCCGTCCCGGTAATGTCCCGGATTTTCTCCCTGGTCCCGTTTTTTGTGTCGGCGGCGGCAGGTAAGTATTTTCATTGTTCTGGGCTGCAGGGGATTGGATGGAATGCTGGGGGCGGGGCTTTAGAATACCGGGCCGCAGGGGAATGGATGGGATGCCGGGGGTGGGGCTTTGGGAAAAAAAAGCAGTCGCAGGGGCGACCACGTGGCTTCCCGCTCTCCCCTGCCTTCCCTCCCCCCGGCTCCTCTTCCCTCGGCCCCCCGGTTCTGCCTCCCTCCAGCTCCTCGGTCCTCCTTCTGGTTCCCGGCATTCCTTCCCCAGGCAGCACTCCTTCATAGGCACCCCGGCACTCCCTCCCCCCGGCTCTCCCTCGGCACCCCAGTTATGCCTCCCTCCGGCTCCCTGGCTCCTCCTCCCTCGGCACTCTGGTTCTGCCTCCCTCCAGCTCCCCGGCCCTCCCTCTGGATCCTCAGCCCTCCTTCCGGTTCCCGGCACTCCTTCCCCACACACCCCGGCTCGCTCTCCCCACCCAGAGCCAGCTCACAGCCGCTCGCTAGCAGTGCGGCACCTGCTGCAAGTGAGCATGTGCCGCCTCCGCCGAACCCGCAGCTACCTGAGGTAGGATACATATGGGGGGAGATGGGAGATGGGAGATGCAGAGGGGGGGCGGAAGAGAGATGGGAGATGCAGAGGGGGGGTGGAAGAGAGATGGGAGATGCAGAGGGGGGGCAGAAGACAGATGGGAGATGCAGGGGGGAGAGAGAGATGGGAGGTGCAGGGGAGGAGAGAGAGATGGGAGATGCAGGGGGGAGAGATGGCAGATGCAGGGGGGGAGAGAGAGTTGGGAGATGCAGGGGGAAGAGAGAGATGGGAGATGCAAGGGGGGGGGGAAGAGATGGGCGGTGAAAGGGGGGGGAGAGAGAGAGATGGGAGATGCAAGGGGGGAGAGATGGGAGGTGCAGGTTGGAGAGATGGGAGGTGCAGGGGGGGAGAGATGGGAGGTGAAGGGGAGGGAGAGATGGGAGATGCAGGGGGGGAGAGATGGGAGGTGAAGGGGAGGGAGAGATGGGAGATGCAGGGGGGGAGAGAGATGGGAGATGCAGGGGGGGAGGGAGAGATGGGAGATGCAGGGGGAGAGAGAGAGAGAGAGAGATGGGAGATGCAGGGGGGAGAGAGAGAGATGGGAGATGCAGGGAGGGAGAGAGAGAGATGGGAGATGCAGGGGGTGGGTATATGGGGATAATGATGATGATTTTACCTGTGCGGCCCAATTTTTTAAAATATGTATGGGGGGTGGGGATCTTTTAAAAATGTATTGGGGCGGCGGGGGTCATTTTAATATGTATTGGCGGTGCGGGTATTTTTATTATGTATTGCGGGGTTGGGTTTGTATTTTGTGGGGGGGTTGAGTGAGCAAAGTGGGGTAATTGATGGAAGGTAGGGGCAAGTGAGAGGAGAGAGGGGGAGTGAGTGAGGAAAAGAGGGAGTAAAACAGGGGAGATAAATACATGTGAGTGGGGAGGGGGGGAGAGTGAGTGAGACGGAGGGGAGAAATTTATGGGTAGAGGATGGGAAATAGAGGGGGTTCGTGAGGTGTGAAATTAACCTAAGGCCGTGCTTATAGTGCGCGCGATGGATGCCGAAAATTGTCATTCGCTTTCCGGCGACGTTGCGGGCGACCAGGTCTTTGTTTGGTTCAGAGGCTGTCACATGTGGCGACAGCCGCTGAAAAATCTAATTTGACCGGCTTCAGAAATTCGTGGCAGCTGCAATACATTTGTTTTGTCGCGTCGCCGGCACTATACGCGCAGCCTAAGGCCGCACTTATAGTGCCGGCGATGCTGACGTCATGCTGTGGTCATTGGAAAAATCAAATTGAAGTGACTTCCAGCGACTTGCAAGTTGACATGACAACGAGACGCATTACGTGACGAGGCATCATGTGATGCCACATTGTCATGGCAACATGTCTCCGCTCGTTGTCATGGCAAAGGGGGCTGTGACGTGATGTACATTGTTTTATAAATAATTTATTTATGTGTCCCGGTTTTTCATTTTGAAAATCTGGTCACCCTACTTACAGTAACTGTGACAACACCACTAAAATCAAAAGTGTTTTAGTGTTTCAAAACCTAAGATTACAATACCGTGATCGGTTTAGTGCAAGCCCCAGCAGTTAGAACGTCCGGTGTTCTGCGGCCAGGGCTCAAGATGGCCCCCCCCCCCACTCTTGTTCCACATTGAAAGGTAGGGTCCATTGGGGATACACACGACAGAGAGAGACACAGCATGGAGGAGAGAGAGAAAGTTTTTTTTTTTTTTTTTTTTATATTATCTCCAAGGAGCTAATTTTAAATTTCATCAAAATGCCTTGGTCCATTTAATGTATGCCTTCCTAAAACATGCCGCTGGAAAACATTCCTAGAGTCATAGCACATTCATAGCTCATTCATTCATCTGTGACACTTAATTGCTCAGTCGATAAAGTTCTTCTCTTTTAAAGCTTTTTTGTGCCAGAAAAGTGTGCTCAACAAAGCAATTTAATGGCCCTTTAAACTACAAAGTGTGACAGCACCTGATCAGAACTGTCACGCTGTATAGAAAAAAGGCCAATGTGTTGCAGGTTACATCAGTACTGAAAGCTCGTTACATGGATATTTACTCTGTGAAAAAAAAGACACACACATGCGCACTTCTATCAGTTTGGGCATGAGGACGCTCTGTAGTATAAGCGATATACCTTGTTGCTGTTACGTGTGTCTTCCTGCCTGGGTTTTTTATTTAATGATAGATATATATCTATCATTATACATATATAGTATAAGCAAGAGCCAGCACTCTCCTATTACATATGGTATAATTGCCTGGGGCCTGTCCCTTAAAGATAAATAGGAAATACGTTACCATATGAGGACTGATAAAGTAGAGACAGCATACAATAGATAAGTTGCAAAAAAGATTATATTAGATGGCCGCCCGCTATCCACTCCAGCATAGTTTTAGGACGGCAGCATATATTAGTATTCCTATACTTCTCGACTATTCGGACACTGCCAGTAGCAGTGCGCATGCGCAAAGACGGGTGCCATGACTCCCAGGGATGCCGATTAAGACACATGGGCCCTTCTGGACACCGGTGAGGAATTTCCAAAATGGCCACCTGTCTGTGATTAGGAGACCTTATGTTACACACACATGTTTTTGGTTGTCTTGATTGTTTGTGGGGTGGGGTCACTGGGGACTATACATATATATATATATATACATACACACACACACACACACACACACACACACACACACACACACACACACACACACACACACACATTCGCTTGTTGGTAGCACTATATACACATCCCATTGATAAAGACCCCTCTGCGGGGTCGAAACATTGGTTGTCTGTGATGTTTATGCTGTTCAAGCTAATATAATCTTTTTTGCAACTTATCTACTGTGTGTTGTCTCTACTTTATCAGTCCTCAGATGGTAATGTATTTTCTATATACATATATACTGTACATACATAAACACACGCAAAATTATATTCACTCACCTCATGGCGAAACACAAAACCGGAAATGCCTGCAATCAGTTCAGCCAAGAAAACCAGGGATAAAAACATAGCATACTGAAAGAGAGAAATGGAAAAAAAAACACAAAACACGGATTGTCATTGAACTTGAAACTGTTGAATATGGGAAATAGATCTCCTTAACTGAGGCATTAGTATACATACTGTAGGGAAGAAGAAGTATTAGGCCATTGCATTTCAATTTGCTCATTATGACTGTTATACGTTATGGCTTCTTCTGTAAAATATAACATTGACCAGTATTAGTAAAGTGAAAAGGTCGCTGTATTAAGGCACCCAAGAAAATGAAGCCACTTTCTAAAATGTGAAACCTAAAATTAATCTTTTAAGACCAGGGTCCATAGTTAATATGCTGTGCTGGGCTCCCAGGGCTGGAGAATATTTTTGTCCCGTTGACCTGCACATACTGTAGCTGATCTCTTTTCTAACTCCGGTAAGATGACTTCAGAAATTAATGAAATGGGCTCTTAAATATCAGCCATCATGGCTAAGATCACAACTAGCTTAGTAGTTCCCAAAACATCTACTGGCAAAGGGTACACAGCAATTGGTCCACCTGTGCTTACAAGGATTGGGCACAACTGGCAATGGTAGAGTGTAAAAAGAAAGTTCTGATGGTAGCTGAGAGTAGTTTGGCTTAGAAAAACAGAACAATGTCAAGTGTACCAAAGACTCATGAACGTATTTGTTTGGTATAGAACAATATACAATGCAGTCGTGATCACTTTCCAATTTTGTTTCAGAGCATTTTTACTATTTTATCTGTTTCCGTAACCATGCAACTCATGGTTAAAATGTGTTAAAATGGTATGTTAATTTGAAGTGGGAGAAAACAGTTGAACTAGACTCCCTATGACAAAAATAATTGCTTTTTTTATGCCCTTTGGTATTTATGTTAACAGAGGACATGCCTGCTAAAGGTCACTTAATGAATTAGCCAAGGGCAAGCTCCTTGTAATCTCGGGACAAGTCTAATTTGTTAGGTAAAGAGAATGTATTGGTTAGCGATTTTACACTTATTGGATAACTGATGTGGCCAATGTTACGTTTGTATTGGCAAACCAAACAATACATGAGACAGTTTGTACTACAATTACTTACAGGAGTTCCTCTGTAACATGAATGCCCTTTAATACTCCTCCATGAAGTGATAGAGACATAAATTACACCCTTGACCGGGCACATATGCAACAAAAATGAACTAAAGGATATCACACACTTCTATTATGTTGCAATAGTTCCATTTATTATCCCCCCAAAAGGCAACTATTTATAGAAACCCCAACATAACACAATATTGTGGGCATCTACTGTCCCTTTATTTAGTTTCCATAAATATGTGTTGAATGCTCTAACATTAACTTATGAAAAGCAGAAGAGTGGGTGATCCTCCAATTCATCTATCCCACAGACAATGTTTCTGTCACCAGGCAAAAGCTGCATCAGATACTGTAGGTGGAAACTCGAGTTCAAGGGTCACCACCAGGGTAGGTTTTATTGATTGAGCCACCTGTGTTGAAGCAGGGATATCATTAAAACCTGACCTGTTGGTGGCCCTTGAGGACTGGAGTTCCTGCTGTAGGGGAAAATAACAATTCACTTTTTTTGTGATGCTAAGGGAATAATAGGCAATATTGTTTACAACTAATTAAAGTTTGGATCCTCCATCCTCTTGCCATTTGAATTTCCTGGGAGCTCTAAAGAGTGCATGCTGTAACTAAACTTAGCAGGCCACACGGCCCAGAGAAACAAATAAAACATTGGAACACCTATGTTCATTATATGCAGTTGTAATCTGTATCACCCCAAAAAGCCAACTCGGTAATGGAATTAAAAAAAGGTGAACTTACTAATTTCAGCATCCATGGGCTACCACGACAAGTGGCGAAGCAACCAAACAGTCCGAAGACGATGATTGTGGTGCCGGTTCCAATGAGCACATAGGGAGCATTGGTGGAGTTTTCAGCAATGAGAGAGATGTATGTGCCTAAGGTGAGTTTCCCCCACACGCCAACGGCTAGCAGAATAACACCTGTGATCTGAAAGACCATAAAAAAATAGAGACTAATGAGATGGAAAATATACATACACGTGCTAACAATGTAGTTCTATATAACTTGTTTTAACACCTTGATGTATGCCACACTTAATACAAACTTTGCTTGGAATCAATAAGACAGTTATAGTATAATTACAGTAATGCACCACAAAGCCCCAAGTTGTTGAATGATATATATATATATATATAAATGAGTTCTCCAGTATTCGGTGATACCTTTTTTATTGGACTAACAATTTATGTCATAGGACAAGCTTTCGAGAGTTATCCTCTCTTCTTCAGGTCAAGCAATACTGATATACAAATGAATCTATGGCTAAAACAGTGTGGAGAGAGGAAAATATATATATATATATATATATATATATATATATATATAGACAGCACTCTGGTAAGTTTGATCACAAGTTTTTGTATTGAAAAAGACACATAAACCGACGTTTCGGTCCCCGTCGGTTTATGTGTCTTTTTCAATACAAAAACTTGTGATCAAATTTACCAGAGTGCTGTCTCCTGATCTCGTGCTTCAAACAGTATCGTATGGTTTATTATTGCTTTATGGGACAAGCACCCAATTTTTTCTACTTGCAAGTGGAGTGCCGGCTGCTTCTGTGGATTATATATATATATATATATATATATATATATATATATATATATATATATATATATAAAATCAAAAAATAAATAGATGATACTGTTTTGTGGCTAACGAAATACACTGATCTCTTCTTCCGGCGATGTTACAATGAATGAAGCAAGCAAAGGGTATACTTAAAAACAGTGTCTCTTGGAATGTTATCTGTGCATGTCCTTCCCCCGGTGTGGATGGGATTTATTGCTAGAGGTGTTAAATGGTTCCTGAAAGTAAGTGATGTAAGAGTGTGTGTGTATATCTGTGTGAATATAAATGAATGGAGAGCCCACAGTATATACAGTGCTATACAAAAGGGTGTGTGGAGTGGGAGTTAATATAAATGGTGTGGGTGTGGAAATGTGAGAAATAGTAGCATAACTAAAAGTGTGTGTGGATACTATGTGGTCCCTATTGGTGTGTAGGA